>NW_027315812.1:22776899-22781899 GCF_026437365.1 Eucyclogobius newberryi
CCGCCTGCCCTCTGCTCCTCGTGCTGGGACTGGGGGTTGGACGGTCTGCTGGGCCTGTCCAGGGACACACACAGCACATCTGCTCCAGACAAAGACGTTCTAGAGGAGGGGGCACACGGGGCACCCCAGGTCACGCTCTCTGGAGAAGAGAGAATAACAGGAAATGAGCTCAGAGGCCAGTCGGGAGCTGGGGGAGGGGGTAGCACATGTGTCGGTCTGATTTTCTTTACTTTTTTGGGGGACAGGCTGCTAATGCCCTGGTTTGACACAGGGGACGGATTTAGGTGTTTTGCAAGGGTTATTGTACCAAAAGTAGTGGCTACATCAGAAATTTAAAGGCTAGCTTTTGTTTGTCTGGAAAGCAAATTTGTCTTTGAAAAACGTTCTCAGACTCTTGACCGTTCAGGGTCGAGGTGGACAATACATTAGGGCAGCAGTTTAAGGGAGGCAATTAGCAAATCACAAAGATTGCATTGTTTAACTAATGTTCTCTGCCAATAACGAAATGCCAAAAAGAGCCCTGTACTTTAATGTATTGGGTCCTTGTATTACGTTAGCACTTCAGTAATGCTCCTCCACGTGCTTTATAATGTGAACTTGGATTCTACAGTTGGGGCTGCACAATGTGTATAAAATAATGCCGTGATATTGGAGCGTGCAATCATTAAAAATGATTTTAACTTATTTTTTTAACATTTGACTTAACAGACGTGCTTAAATACGCACCTGGAAGGAGCAGTTTTTCCATTGGCTCGAGCACATACACTCTTGGTAGTAGAGAAAATGCTACTTTTATTGTAAGAGTTGGAGAAATGGGCAACTCGAGACCAACATTGTTCCTCAAGTGCATCGCACGTCTGAAATATGGGCTTTCGGCTTTAGAAGAGCGTTTTACAAAAGAAAATGATATAAAAGACGACAAGTGCCACGGTTACCCGCTATTCACTCAAAGTTTCATGCGGTGAAAACAGGTCCAGGGAAGGATGTGGTTATGGTGCACGAGCAACAAGCAAGAAAGGCCAGAATTCTCAATCGGATGAAGTCAAAGTGATGCGTTTTTCCTTTGCTGTGATGCGTGCGGCACATGGAGGAAAAGGACAGTGCAGGTGCAACATTGATGAAATATAAGTACATATTATGTCATTGCACCACATCCACTGATGAAAGCATGAAAAAGGCCTTGATTATTATCAATTATAACGTTTTGTACATCTTTTCTCTGAGCCTTTTGATCTTCTACTGTGCTTTATAATAATTCTTATAACAAAAGCTGTAATTTATATACATGGCCAATGTATGGCTGTGACAATCTAATCACAATCAGAATGTTTAGGTTATGTTTTATTATAGCTTATATACTTTCAGTCAGTGTTTAAACTCTGGACGTCTAAGAGTGTGTGATGGTGTTGAGGTCTGTGGAAGTGAACTTGAAAAAGTTCCAAATGGGCTCGCCCCCTAAATGGATTTTATTTGTAAAAATACTGAGACTGGAAAAAACGCCAGAGCATTTACTAGAGGAGACAAAGTTTGACCAAACGGTGGTGTCTTTAAGAGTCACAAACTCATGGAACACACAGCCAGAGCAGAAACCGTGACAACTACTCAAACTTTAAGAGCCGTCCTGCCACAGATCATCTTCAGACTGCTGCTTTTACTGTAAATAATCTGTTTTGTCTGTAAAGCCTCAGATTTGTGCACATATTATAAGTGTCTGTTGTCTTTCAGGTTTAAAGTGTCTTGTAATGTCAAGTATTCTGTTGTTGTGTGAATGTTTGTTGTGTTTCACCTGCTTAAGGATGAAATGTAGCTGTTGTGCTAACTCTGCCATATTTGTGTTGAAGCTGTTGCTGGCACATTGATTAATATGCATGGTCCTGATTCAAATAAATAAATAAATGAAATGTATTTATGGTCTCATGAAGAGTGATTAACAGCCTACTTTAGGTGAAAGGATTGCTTAGGGCGAAATGCTCTCTTGAATTACCATCTGTCTGTTTTTTATTCTGGTTACAAAATTCATGTCTGAAGCTTTTCATATGACGTGTTCCACAACTGCTCACTCACTGCTCACACACGGCTGCAGACCTATCATTTGATAAATTCATGCTTGATACACTTGTTTAGCAGGGCCGTGTGTGAGGTCCCAGGCCTGATACACTGGCAGTTCTGTACAGCTCTGTGAGGAAGTGTCAGAGTTTATAACCCTCATATCGGCCTGAGGTGGCTGCTGTCCTTCAGCATATCACCACTATGTCCTCCATCCAATAATACTAAGAATAGAAAAGGTCTGATTGGAGAAGTTGTATCATGGCTTGCAGTCAACAGAACAGAGCGGCCTTGCTTGGCCTGTTGTCAGGCTGTGCTTGACTGACACAAAACACAAGTGCGTCACTGGGTCAGTGCCTGCTGTCATTGCACACGAGTATGGAACAACTCTAGAATGCAGTCAATACAAAAAGTGGATAGAATTGTAAGTAGGCACTGGTCAGAGGGGCGCAGAGCCCCCATCCATACCTGGTGAGGCCCACCGGCTCCACTGTGTGATCTCTTAGAGCTCAACCGACACATAGTTTCATGGTCGATACCAATATCTTTGAATCTTGAGCAGCACATGTTTACTCTGCCGATTATTGAAGCTGTCGAATAGAACAGGTTTAATTTCCCCCAAATTAAATGTAGTGATTAAAGTTGTTTATGATAATAAAATGTATATATATTTCCAAGGAGGCTGTGGATGTTGAACTGTTTTCACTGCGCGTAGAAGAGCAGCGCTTTCGTCCTGTCACAAATGTTGTTCTAAAGAAATGCAAATTTGAATATCTAATACAGTTTTTACCATATTTTCAAAGTGCAAAAGGCTAAAAAGAAAGTAAAAAAATTAAAATGGAAAATTATGTTGTAAACGTTCAAATAAAATTTTATGGTGATATCTCACAGTTGAATTTACATAATATTGTCTGACTATCTGGATGCTCCAAAAATACCCTTTTTTTTTGTAATTATCCACCTGTGATTATTCACAGAAGTTTTCAAACAAAACAGCTTTTTTCTACTTTAGTCAGGATAAAAGCTAGTCAGGAAACTAAATATTGGCCTAGGCTGGAACTTAAAGACCGATAGACGATATGTGATATGTGCCATACTGATGTATCTGTACTTCTTTACTGTCATTCATGTGTTTCACGTGTCATATCACATGTTTCTGTACATTGTCATGTCTGTAGTCTGAAGTGAGGAAGTCAAACGCAGATGACAGTGACTGTCTTCAGATGAATGACAATGTTTATGTTTTGCAGTTCTCGTTTTGTATTCTAGTCAGGAATTATTCACACGTGGCTGAATTCACTCTACATCTATAATAGACAAATGCATCTGAATGCAGCAAAATGTCTGAAATGGTTGTATGCTGTGTATCACTTTGAGGTTCACAGCGGGTTGTGGGAGGCTCACCCAGCGCTGTGAATTCTGTGCCAAGGCCTTCTTTGGGTGCCATGAATGAAGTGGCATGTGGTGGTGCATCTTCCTGCTTGTGTGCCCTGGTGTGGAAAGCTGAGGGTCATTATGCCCTGCGCTCACATGATCTGGTCGGTTGTCTGTCCCTCGTGTGAGGACCGCCTGGCGAAAGCGAGTTTTTTCATTTTTCATCAGAGTTGACATTACGTGCAATGGTTTCAATTAGGTTGTTTTTTTTTTGCGATTTTGCTCGTGACAGTTGTATTCTGATAGTGAGGACATTGTGAACATGACATTTGCATTCTGTTCTACCTAATCAAAACACAATTTTTGTCAACTTTTAACACCAGTTTTAAGGAATACCCATGCATCAGGGCACATATATAAAGTTCTAAGTATTAGGATTCATATCATGGATCCTGTGTCGGGATCTGTATTGTATCGTGAGGTACTAGGCTATACCCAGTCCTACCTCACACCACTGAGGACGGCGGTTTGCAGATGTGCTCGAATGTAATGACGTGTTCTTTCACAAATGTTAAGTTTAACATGGCTGATTTCAAAGCATTGCTCTTTTCTTCATGTGCAGCACAAATGCAGGTAAAGAAAAAGCACTTTGTCTAAATATTTTGTCCCAGTGATTACACTGGGCCTTTCTTGCATGAACGTTGCAGTGAGTGCACTATAATTACGTCCCTCTCAGGCCTCCTCCTTCATCACATGAAACCTGAAACAACATTTCTGTTTGAGACATTTGAGTTAGCATCAGGCTAACTTAGCAGAGGGCTATGATAGCACGACAGCACGCCTTTTTTCCCTTTGTCAAACATCCTCTCTTCTAAAGCCGTGGCGTCGGCAGTAGTCCCACATTTCAGACGTGCAATGTTTTTGAGACATGATCTCGGGTTGTTGCGCGTATGTGTCAACCGCTTCCACAGAGCGCGTTAAGGTCGCGTCTGATTGGTCGATAGTCAAAACAAGCCCACACATGCAACAAACACACAACACATATAAAAAAAAAAAGACAAATTATCGCACAACATTTTGCTATATTGTGCAGCCCTGGATAAAAGTTGAAAGAAAAAAAAAGCCTTTGACTTGGTGTGTCCAGTTTGGAATCTCAGGACATTTCTTTGACAGTGGTTTTGTCTGCCTAGGACCGCACTGCAGGTGTACAATGTAAAGATTGCACTGTGCCGTTGTATTGCACCCCTCCTGCTCCTCCGCCCCCTCTCTGTCCTACAGCGGCTGCTCGGACAATCCAGTTTGTATGGATTGCTGCTCTGCGGGGCCTTTGTTGTTCGGCCCTCGCTCCGTATTAGATTAAACTTGATCCAGTCTTTTCATTTAGAGGTCTCCTGCGGCCGCGGTGCCAGGATGAAGCTCCTGTTTTTCTCTCCCTCGCACAGTACCGAGCGCGGTGTGTTTTCACATCACCACATTACAGGGGCCCCACCGGTCAGCCATCACTAAAGCACTAGTCTATTATACACCTTATAGGCTCATCTTCGCTTCTCGCTATGTTCTGTCGGGAAATGGAGGAAGAA
>NW_027315812.1:22786899-23021899 GCF_026437365.1 Eucyclogobius newberryi
GACGCGCGTTTCCATAGACTTTAATGTAAACTGGACACTTTGTCCGCCGCGCTCTGAAAGAGTCTTGTAGTTTTTAGCTGTTTTGCTCTGGGCGAGCTGAGCTGCTGCGCACCGCGCATGTGGGTCAGTTTGGATCGGCCGAAAACCGGCAATTATGACATGGACCGGCCGGTCACCGATTCTGGCCGATTCAGCATAAAACCGGCTTTTTAAATCGGCGGCCGATTGATCGGTGCATCTCTATTACATAGAGAGATGTTGAATATGCAATGTAGAGGCGCAGAGAAGTTAAATAAATGTAGAAAAAGCCCTGTGATACAAACTTGGAATAACTAAATGTCTTTTGTGACTTGCCGAGACCGGCCTCATGACTAAAGAGTATCATTCAGGTAGATTTAGAAACACCTCTGCCTCACACACTGCTGATAAACTAATGGGATTGAGTCGAGTTTCCAATGCAAAGTACTAAAGGCTGGCTCACCTTGCTATCATAAAAGGACACCACATGTTTTAATCTTTAGAGCACAAGAATACAAACAAAACAAAAGCAAAGTGTGTTTTTGATAATGAAACCAAAGTTCTTCTGAAGAGCATGTCAAGCGTTTCCTCCAGACGTCTGATTTTAGCCAGCAGCCAGTGGATCAGACGCTCTGTGAGTCACTGTAACTCTGCTTTCTGTCTCAAACACACACAGACAGTAGTGGAGTGACTGACGTGCACTTCAGACAATTCCACACATACCATAAACAGGAAGTTGAGTCTGTCTGCCCTGCTCAGCACCCTCAGACAGACTGTGGGTGCTGTCTTCAGGTGTGCACCAAACTCCTATGGAAGGTGTGTACTTTGCTCTTGTATATAATGGATTATACAACGCACTGCAGTGATTCCAACTCTTAACATACTTATTGCATGCAGGTTTGAGTCCGCCTCCACTCGGCAGTTTGGCCTTCTCCACAGCGGAAACTGCTCCTCAGTGTTTTTAAGTGTCTGTACAAAATCTGGGCATATATATATATATATATATATATATATATTGAATACCTTTTTATTTAAAAATGTAAAAGTGATAAACGGTGCCAGTATCTCAAAAAGCCTGAATTATGCACATTTAACCACATTTAATTAGATTTTCATACAGCACTTTTCAGGACACTCAAAAGTCCATTAAAAGAATAGACAGAAAATACAGAAAATGGCAATTCACGTCAGAATATGAAATACAGATGGGTCTTTTACGACTTTCTTGTCCCCTTACATCCATGAACACTAGATAGGAATATTTGTTGTGCATTTTGAGACTGCGTACATGAATTCTCTCCGTTCTGCTGATTCTACGTACGGCTGTGTTTCCTGGTTAACCCGGAGCAGAGCCTGGACCCGGTGCACTCTGCTGCTGGTGAATTATTGAGCGCGTTAGTGTTGGACGGACGTGTCTGTTGCTTCGGCTCACCCGGCCGTGCACGACGTGACAGTGAACCCGGGCGATGTGTCAATCCAGCCCAAGTCAAATCCTCCCAGTTTCACTTACCAGGTTATTGAGCAGCAGAGGAGTTGAGCACTAGAGTTGTGTGAAAGGGCGGGTCGGTTTTGGAAGTCATATTTACAGAACATTTTCACCAGCATTGCCATTGCCAGCATTGTGTTTCTTGCAAGTATTTTGGTTTGAGTGTTGCTATTGCTGACAAATTCTTTGAAAAACATGCTCTGAGCGGGCCACACCTCCTGCTCGTCTCCAAATCTGATATCTTTTGTTTTTTCACTTTTGAGTTACAGTTTTAATGAAAGTCATCAGTCACTGCTGCTGTTTAATATGAGAGAAGCTCAGAACGCCTTCCATTTATTAAATATTTGCGTATGGGCTTATATTATTTTAGTTTATTGTACATTGGTTTTAGAGCTGGGTTTCGATTCAAATTTCAAGAATCGATTCGATTCTGATTTTTACGTTTCAAAATAGTTTTTTTCCGATTTTCTCAGATTCCATCCGATTCGATCCGATTTCGATTCGATCCGGGGGTTAATGTTATTAAAAATGAAAAATGTATTGAACCGTTTCCTTCACTTCATGACTGTGTAGAGAAGCAACATAGTAAAACTAGTATTATATCAATATTAAACAGCAAATCTTACAAGTATTGGTAGTTACTGATGGCTGGAAGACTGATGAAAAGGTTAAGGGTCAATCTACCTTCAAGAAGGATAATTCAGGACAATAAATGGAGGACATCATTGAGGTGACCACATCTGCAACAGTGGATTCTACTGGGACACTAACCAGTGCATTATTATTATGCTTGAAAATAATTAAGAATTCACCCAAAAGCGGTTACTACCAAAAGCATTTTTATTTTAAAACTGCTCACACACTGCCAGTACTGAAACTGGAAGTATAAAATGTAAACGTTGAGCATTTTTCAAAAAATTAAAAAAAAATGTCCCAAAAGATTTTCAAAACTTTTTTTTAAACATTTAAAAAAAAAAATCAATCTTTGGAAGTACGAATCGATAATTGGTCATTAATATGCGAATCAATTAAAAATCGGAAAATCAATTTTTTCAACCCGGCTCTAATTGGTTTAATATGTTATTAAAGTTGACTATTGAAGTTGGTTGACAAAAGAACTCCTTGGTCGACTATAGACGTGAAATATGTAAAACAGGAATTTAAACTTCACAATTCACTCCCAAATCTCAAACTTACACTTAAATGAGTCGTCTTTGGGGTCCACATGAAACTTATAATGCCAATAAAACTATTTTCAAAATGTTCTGTAAATCCTTATCTGCCCCGGTATGATCTACTCTCTACTCTCAGACAGCGTTGTCATGGATACTCACACCAAGGGGAAAAGTGTGCGGTGATTTTGTCTTTATTTGATAAGAATTTTAATTATTTGGCTCTCCCAGACGAGCCTAAACGTTTTAAATGTAATGCACACAAATAATAATATAGTAAAAAATGCTCATGATCATCAAAAGTCTCAGTGATTACGCTACTATATTAGGTTTTTAAAGTACTTGGTAAGGGACACACATTTTATTGACGCATTTGAGAGAAGACTGAAATCTAATCTGTTGAACTAATCCAAAAATTACTTCAGAACACGTTTGTAAAAGTTTTAATATGCAGGCTTAGCAAATTTGAATAAAACCACACGGAGCATTCCCCATTGTTTGCGTCACGTTGCCTAAATAATTGCAGCCGTTGTGATTTGCTGAATTGCTAAACTTCAGTTCCATTGCGATTAATCCTGCAGTGATTATCGGGCCCCTGCGAAAGAAAACGACACAAAGAGAAAATGACACTTAAAAAGCATAATCCACAATTAAGCGGCGGGTTTCTTTACTTTGTTGCACTTAAGTTTTCCAGAGTCGATTGGCCCAGAAGCGAGGATAGTTTTACATCGAATAGAATCATAATAAATCGTTCATTTTCCACATGTCTGCACAATCTTGAGGCAATTTCATCTTGCGAGAGCTTATCCCGTCCCGAAGAGTTGGGCGTTCATATTTTCTTTACAAACGGCGGCAAATGGAAAGAAATGTAACTACGGAAAAGGCTGTAGCGCAGAGTTTGTGTGATTAAAAGTGGTATTTGATAGGTGTTGCTTCTCGCGCCGCGGCTCAAAGTGAATTCTGTCTGAAGTTCTATCTCGTGCATATTTATAGCCCCCCCGTGAGGTCTCGAATGGAGAGGATAGCCTGAGCTGCTCCCGCTGCCAGCTGAGCAGGCAGGGCTGATTAGACTGTCACACGTCAAATTACAAGATTTTACAAACTATTGTGGTTTACACTCGAAAGGGAAAGTTGTAGACACCGAGAGTGCACTACAGAAGGACAAGCGATGTCTTCAACGACCTGTGTTAAACCCTGGGTCTCATTTAAAAAGTGTATGCATGTGACTTTCCACGTGAAGTTTATGATCTTTAAAAACAGCGTTTGGCCCAATTTTGCACATCGGGGCGTCCAGGTACAGGAAATAAGGTGATTTGTGCTCAGAGAGATGAGAAATGAGCAGATTTGAAGATGTTTTTTTGTCCGTACGTTCATTTTTGTAAGAATTTTTTGTCTGGTTCAAGTACTTCATAGGCACCGGAGAAATGTTTAAGTACAAGTAACAAAAATATACTTGTATAGAATCCGGTACTCAAGATGAGTTCAAGATCAGTTCTTGTCTTTTTAGTCTTTTTTTTGTAGACTAAGGCCGCGGTTATTTTATTACTTGGTTTACGGATTTTTAAGTTAAATATATATTGAACAGGCGGATGAAATATAAATACAATTTCAATTTCAAAAGATTTTTTCTTCATACGACTTTAATATTGTAACGAGCGGTGCGTTAAAAACTTGGAATAACTAAACGTCTTTTGTGACTTGCCGAGACCGGCCTCATGACTAAAGAGTATCATTCAGGTAGATTTAGAAACACCTCTGCCTCACACACTGCTGATAAACTAATGGGATTGAGTCGAGTTTCCAATGCAAAGTACTAAAGGCTGGCTCACCTTGCTATCATAAAAGGACACCACATGTTTTAATCTTTAGAGCACAAGAAGACAAACAAAACAAAAGCAAAGTGTGTTTTTGATAATGAAACCAAAGTTCTTCTGAAGAGCATGTCAAGCGTTTCCTCCAGACGTCTGATTTTAGCCAGCAGCCAGTGGATCAGACGCTCTGTGAGTCACTGTAACTCTGCTTTCTGTCTCAAACACACACAGACAGTAGTGGAGTGACTGACGTGCACTTCAGACAATTCCACACATACCATAAACAGGAAGTTGAGTCTGTCTGCCCTGCTCAGCACCCTCAGACAGACTGTGGGTGCTGTCTTCAGGTGTGCACCAAACTCCTATGGAAGGTGTGTACTTTGCTCTTGTATATAATGGATTATACAACGCACTGCAGTGATTCCAACTCTTAACATACTTATTGCATGCAGGTTTGAGTCCGCCTCCACTCGGCAGTTTGGCCTTCTCCACAGCGGAAACTGCTCCTCAGTGTTTTTAAGTGTCTGTACATGTTTCTCCAGACGTTTGTTTTTTGTGTTCCAAAATCTGGGCTTAAACACATATATATACATATACATACATATATTGAATATCACTTTTACATTTTTTAATAAAAAGGTAAACGAGCGGTGCGTTAAAAAGTCACAAGAAACAGGTTTGCTCGTGTTAGGCTTTCATGTTTAACGAAAACAATCTCAAGAACAGTCAGTAACAGGGTTTTTTTCAACAACAACAACCCAACTTCCCCGTCTTACAACTGAGACCACCCTCACAAAACTTTCCGACAACCATTGCGGCAAAGTTAGAACGCTACAATATTATAATTCAAGGAAATATGGCGACCGGCAGGAAAAATATAAATGTCAAAGAACACATTTGATGAATTTGGCGCCGAAGTCTGAGTACGAAACGCGGAGTTGACATTTCAACAGCCTCCACTTTGGAGGGGTCCAGAGGGGTCCAGAGTCATCGCTGCAGGTGATTTCCATGACATCGCGGTCACATATTTTGTCCTGCAGGTGTCTGTTTAGTATATCTCCAACTGTATCATCCCGATCACCACTTGCATATATTTTCAAGACTATATGGCCTCCAGATAGAACGGTTATGTGAAACCAGCGGTGGCCACTGTGGTGACATTTTAAATACCCATGATGCATCGCGCATACGTGCATAGCGTCAATACAATGCTTTCCAAAATAAATGACTCGCACAGAATTTTGGCTGATAAATTGCTTCACGCTCTCTTATCTTTTGACTTAATGCCGCTTTTTATATTTCATTTAATGCCATTTTGCGTTGTCGGCAGTACTTTATAAAAAAATGTAACATACCTCTTTTGGTTATGTATTTTTTTGTCACTCTCTTTTGTCTTGTTCCATTTTTATTTTGGTTTTCTTTTATATCATATGAAACAATAACATGTAAAGTATGTGTGCCTGTAAACCTGGTTCTGACCTCTCCCAACGTGTGTGTGGTTTCAGCCCTGCAGTGTTACTGTGAGCGATGCAGCGCCAACTCCAGCTGCACCACGGACGGGATCTGCTACGTCGCCATCCGCCGCTCGGGCAACCGGCTGATCACGGAGCAGAGCATGTGCGTCCACTCCAACGAGCTGTTCCCCCGCGACCGGCCCTTCATCTGTGCCCAGTCCAACAAGCCGGAGACGGGCATCTTCCCCTACTGCTGCCTCACCGACTACTGCAACAAGAACCCTGACCCCACCAGCTTCCCCGGTCAGTACCCACGCCCCAGCACTAGGGCGGCGCTGTGGCAGATTTTACTGTAGGGAATATGGGGAGAAAAGGAAAAGGGAAACATATTTTAGTTTTGTTCAATTGTTGCACTTTCTTTGCGACTACGAGGTGAGATATTATAATGTTCGTTGCAAATCTGGGACTTTTTTTTTTTTAATCCTCTGTTATTTACAACTTCTTTCAAATTATAAACTGTAGTCTTTTTTTTTACCATTCTCATTTGTGCCTCTTGAACCTCAACCTAGACATTTATAGTCTAGGTTGTTGTCCTGTCTGAATATCAAGAGATTATCATTTTGGTCAGTATTACCCATCCCCACTCAGACCATAGATTACCAAACCTTAAAAATGTGATGTGCTATATGGTTTTTTGAATTGTATCAGTCTAAATGTTGTGTGGGTGTATCAGATGGTAGTTGTGATGAGCCTTGACTCTACACTGTTACCTAAACCCTGTGTTGTGACAGGCTGCACTGGGCTGAATCTGAATCTGAGCAGCATGTTGTGGAACATTTCACAGAATCATGAAATATTCAAGGCTGTGTAATCTGTCCAGGGGTGACCCATCATGCAAAACGCTGCAAAGGTTTTCCTCTGGACAGTGTGGTTCAGCTTCCATCTGAAAGTCATTTCAATCTGAGAAACTCTTTATACTGCTTTGAGTTGACTAACCGCCCTCAGGGAGGAGTTTCCTTGTTACTGACATGCTTTTGATTACCAGTTAAACCTGTTATGGGCAGTTACAGTTCTAGTGTAATCGGACTGCAGATCCGTCACCCTGTTAAGCACCTGATTATCATATGATTGGCTTGTTTTCCTCACTTGACACTGCTGTAAACAACCGGCAGAATAAACCTTGGGCTCTGTGTTGTAATGACCTTAATCACCTCAGCAATATGCAATATTCAGTTAATAGATTGCACTTTTAGCCTGGGCTTAATAAAAGGTTTAATGTTCATACGATAAGTGAAAGTTTCTTGTACACGTGACATAAAAAAATAGAGAAATGTATGTAATGAATTTGAGGACACTCCAGGAAGAATATCAACTGGTTTGCAGGAGCTAATGGGGATCTTAATAAACTAAACTAAACATCCATCTAAACATTTATGGTTAAATTCTCTACAATGACTGTAATGTCTGTCTCTTGTGCCAGTGCCCACAGTGAAGACCCCTCCTCTGGGCCCCGTGGCCCTGGCTGCGGTCATCGCGGGGCCGGTGTGTGTGCTATGCCTGCTGCTGGTGGTGGCCTTCTACGTGTGCCACAGTCACAGAGTGGCTGGAGCAGGAGCCCATCACCACAGGGTCCCCAACGAGGAGGACCCCCACATGGACCACCCCTTCATCACCGTGGGCACCACCCTCAAGGACCTGATCTACGACATGACCACCTCCGGCTCAGGATCAGGTCAGTCCAACCAAGAAATGCTGTTATCACAAAGATTATACAGTGGCAAACGAATCATATTTATGGGGTTCAGAACATAAATTCCCAGCTAAATATGTAACATTTAGCTGGGAATTGTTAATTGCTATGGCAACAGTGCCACTTTCTCATCACTGTGAAAACCCCGCCTGTTTACGGACACAACATCGCACAGATCGCACATGGATGAGGAGCCTGGATATTATTGAATTGAGAACAGAACGTCGCTTTGCCAACTCGAGTGTGAAAATGAACAACTTCTAAATGTGGAACGTGTCATACATGCGGTGAGAAAACAACATGGAAGGCTGCGCACCATATATTTTTCTAACTGAGCGGCATTCTACAAGCCCCGGTGCATCGTGGGTGAATCCCGAGTCCAGATCCGTCCGCGTGTGAATATTCCTCTCGGGTTGGCACAGGCTGCTCTTGCCCTGCCATAAATTAGCACCTCTCTGTGGAGGCTGGCACCTTCCACACACTGCCAGCACACGCCGTTTAGTCACTCTCCCGCTGCACGTGCGTTGAGAGTGTGAGGAGAGCGGGATCATTTACACTCTCACATTTGTTCAGAATCCTCCCGAGAACTTTAGGCAATAACACTATATTATGCTTAAAGAAGGGCGTGACAAGCAGTGAATCGAAATTGAAATGTATCATGCAGCAATTTTAGTTTGGAATTTGATTAAGAGTAATCCACATTTGAATATACTTTTAAAATGTTGTACGTTGCCACTAACCCTGACACTGACCCATTCATTGCCCCGCGCTTGTCCCAGGCCTGCCGCTTCTAGTGCAGCGGACCATCGCCAGAACCATCATCCTGCAGGAGAGCATCGGGAAGGGCCGCTTCGGAGAGGTGTGGCGGGGGAAGTGGCGCGGAGAGGAGGTGGCCGTCAAGATCTTCTCGTCCCGCGAGGAGCGCTCCTGGTTCAGAGAGGCCGAGATCTACCAGACCGTCATGCTGCGTCACGAGAACATCCTGGGCTTCATCGCCGCCGATAACAAAGGTGATGAATTGATTTCTTTCAGTCTGCTGTTTGGGAAGCTGTCAGCATTGTATAGTTTTAACTTTATATCAGGATTTTTTTTTAAATTGTGTTCAGATTTCAGATTGTGTTATCAGGGTACTTAGTGTTTTTCCATTTGTTTTATTTTAATATTTTGCTCAGCGGTGGAGTAGTTTATGATGATCCCCACTTTCTGAGGTCCTTCTTTAAAATACACAATATATTACAATAATTGATGTGAGAAATGTGCGAAATAGCTGGAGGTACAGGTAACCGGAGAGTCTTAATTTACCTGAGCAGTAACATGATGTGTGAGTCAAGCAGGGAGAGAGCGCTACAGACTGACTGTGTGGGCAGAAAACATGTCTGCCTGTGCGTACTCCACCCATCTCCATGACAACGCTCGCTCCTCTATACCTATACTGCGCTGCACACTTGAATGCAGTAAACGGTGTGACAGCAATAATGTTATTCAGGTGCTGAGGTGATATTCTTTGTTCTTGAAGTTCAGGAAAGTGCTCTTTACTCAGTAGTGTGTCGTCCAAGCAGATATTTGTGAAAAATATATCCTAAAAACAAGACTTCTGCCTTAATTAGAGACATTCTGTTGGGTGAGAATCAGAAGTAAGCAACAATAAACAGTTTGACCGTAACCATGACTCCTCATCTAAAGCGTTGAGTGGTGTCAAACCCTTTTTAGTCAAACAATCAGCAAGCTGTGACTTAGTATCTGACCAACAGACCTTTTTTATTCTCTTCAGCAGTTGGAGCTCTTTAATGCTGCTTATTTCTCACCAGAGCCTCTCTGTGACATGTTTAGTGGACTTAAGTGCATCAAACAGGAAATGATGGTCAGTTACACAGATGAGAGGAAGTAGTGAGCTCAGAAAATGGTGTGGCCAGAAACGTTACATCTGGCCTCGTTTGTTTAGAACAGAAGTTAAATCATTCTTCTTTTTTCCTTTGTTCTCAGGATTTTTGTAATTGAATTCAATTCTGATTCGGGGATCTCACAATTCGGTTCAATTCATCACAATTCTTAAAATAATGAAAATCTTTGCCATTCCCACTTTACTGACAAAAAGCTTGCATCTTTTTGTATTTTTTTTTTTAAATAATAATGGGTAATTTGCATAACTGGCCTAATTGAATTCATGGCATTTGTTTTTAGAGGGCTTAATGTCGGCTCTTATATGTGAGCTCTGCAGTGATGCATTCAGCCTGTGCTTATCCCATTCCCCCTGTGTTTCTGTGTCATTACAGCAGTTTGGTGAAATGATATGCCAGATTTATTTGTTAAAAGCACTTACACCTGCTCATGTGCACTGACAGGTGCCTGTGTGCACCTGTCAGTGCACACGGCCCTGGTGTGCGCTCGTGTGTGTGTGTGCGCGCTCGTGTGTGTGCGTGTTTGCGCGCGCGCGTGCGTGTACGTGTGTGGCAACCTCGCTCTCTCTTACACAAACAGAGGAGGTGGTTTCTGCAACAGTTTCTGATTCTGTGCGTCATAAAAGCCACATTGATGCACACAAGCATGTTTGAGAGACGATAACGCTGGTGTTTGTGTGCGGAGATGCTGTGCTCAGCGGACTCTCAGGACGTGTTTGCGGTACGGCTTTTCAGTGCACATCTCTCAATTTTACATCGGGACATGTGTACGATATGTATCATGGCACAATGCATCGTTACACCCCAAGTAATGATTGAAATCATTATTTTAAATGTGATAAATTGTACAGCCCTTGTTCAAAGGACATTTTAATGAAGTGAGCGTTCTTTCCATTTAAATGAGTTGTGGTTCTGCTTTCTTTGTCTGTACATGCAACATTTTCTTGAGTGAATATTAACTGAGTCTGTCTATTCACAGATAGTTATGCAGCATTAAATATTCAAACTAGATTTCAGAATGTGTATCACTATTGTGCAGAATGTATAGCACTATTGTCCTAGATCGAGCCTCTGAAACTCCTTCCTCACTTAAATACAGCTAAAACACTCATGAATGCCTTACAAAAATAATTTGATTTGATTTGATGAATAAAACTTGTGTGTGTTTGTGTGTGTGCAGATAACGGCACATGGACTCAGCTGTGGCTGGTATCGGACTACCACGAGCACGGCTCTCTGTTTGACTATCTGAACCGCTACACCGTCACCGTGGAGGGCATGATTAAACTGTCCCTGTCCACCGCCAGCGGCCTGGCCCACCTGCACATGGAGATCGTGGGCACTCAAGGTAAGACGAGGACACACTGCTTACATAATTGCACTGGAGGCGTTGTAGTTCAGCTAGTGGCTGGCGATATTGACAATAATTACTTTCCTTTCTTTTATTTGCAATTCAATCTCAAGCACGAACAAACTGTAAAATTAAAGGGGACGTATCATGCTTTTTCCCCTCTTACTTTGTAATGAACCCTAGCATACATATAATTTGCTATTATACACTTTTTTCATTGT
The DNA here is from genome assembly GCF_026437365.1 of Eucyclogobius newberryi. Classification (NCBI taxonomy): domain Eukaryota; kingdom Metazoa; phylum Chordata; class Actinopteri; order Gobiiformes; family Gobiidae; genus Eucyclogobius; species Eucyclogobius newberryi. Next base: position 22,798,061 of record NW_027315812.1, read on the forward strand.
AAGCTGCAACATTGATCTAAAACGGCTTAGTTATAGAAATTACATCATTGACTTTCTGTTAAAAAATACAGAATTGATAAGCTCTGCCTTTTCATAGTTTACACTGTAACATGCAGGGAATTTTCATTTACTCACTAATATGGTAGAAAAATGGCTACACAACACTTGCATGCATGCATGTAGGACCCAGAGTCTAACAGTTTGGAAGTGGGCGGAGATGGGGGATAGGTGATATTTCTGAGCACTGAAGCCCCAGACACGGAGTACACCAATCAGATGGGGAACACTGTTATAACATGGCTAAAATCTCTAAAACTGTGGATATTATGTCCACAAAACAAAAATATCTCCTTACAGCCTTGTTTTAAAGATTACAAGGCCAGTTTGTTTTTGCATTTCTCATCAGCTCGTTTGAATCTTTTTAAATAGATTTTTATTGAGTTTTATTGAGCCTCTTTCTGCTACAGATTGGCACTTCCAGGAAGACTAAGTGGAGAACAAGGAAAAAGTCTTGCCGCTAAATTATGATATACACTAGGATGATGTATAAATACCGTACTTTTCGGACTTTAAGCCGCTACTTTTTCCCCACGCTTTGAACCCTGCAGTCATCAGTGGGCACTCTAGCAGGAAGTGCAAGCGTTTGACACGTTTGACAAGTGGAAGCACTGTCCAAGCTTCAAAACGCTGTGTGTTTTATTACAGTCGGTCTGATATTTACTGAGAAATTAGTTTAATGAGGAAGATAATCTAGACCCGTCAGAACACAAAGACACACGGAGCGTGGACATGTGATATACGGCGATTTGCAGAACCTGCCGCATTGAAATGAAACTTTCTTGGCTAAACCTGACTCAAAGACAACATGTGCATCATTAATCTGGACCATATTTCTGTGTCATGTTACAATGTAACACTCACTCGATAAGCACAAGCTTAAGCAGGAGCAGATGATCCAGATGTGAAAACACAGGTAAATCAGCTCACACAGAGTAATCAAGGACAGAGGGGACAGAAGGGACTGATGTGATGTGTTTGTTAAGCTTCAACATGCTGTGTGTTTTTATTACAATCCAACTCCTATTCACTCAAATTAGGCTAATTAGTAACTCTGTTCGCCGCGAGACCTCCCAAGTTACAACGTGGGCACCTGCGGTTTATTGTCAGGTGCAGCCCGTAAATGGACAAGTTCTGTTTTCTTCGTAAATATCGTGTGCGCAGCTTTTTATTCAGGAGCAGCCCGAAAAGTATGATATCGATGTTCACAAGTCAACAAATGCACAGATTCCCTGGGCGTCCTGAAAACTGCTTTGTTGTCTGTGTAGAACCTTTTTGCTATTGAGATCAGCAGCTCTATGTAAAATAAAACAACCGTAAGGAGGATTCTAAAAGGTGGATAGTATTGTATTCACGGACCACCACTAAGCTGACATGTCTTCATATGGAAGCCCTTAGTTTGTAGAGAAAAGCACTGAAGTGACCGTTGTGTGCTTGTGTCCAGGTAAACCGGCCATCGCTCACAGAGACCTGAAGTCCAAGAACATCTTGGTGAAGAAGAACGGCACGTGTTGTATCGCTGACCTGGGCCTGGCAGTGCGCCACGACTCAGCCACAGACACCATCGACATCGCCCCCAACCACAGGGTGGGGACCAAGAGGTAAGTTCTACTTCACTCTCACATGACTCTGCAATTAACTGTAGCGTTTAAACCTCCTGCCCTGCGTGTGCTGCCCTGACAGAGTGTGGTCGTGTCCGACTGCTCTCTGATCTGATAGAACAGTGATAAAGCTGCTCTTTGTCTGATTAGTGCTGACCTTGGCTAATGCTGCTCTTGTGATACAGCCTGAGCCAAGATTATCATACACACCAATCTTCTTTAAAGGATCGGGTCTACGTCACTTTCAGGTGTCATCAAACAGGCTGCGAACAACTCGGGAGCAAGGGTAGATTATGTCCACAGAAGCACAAAACTCTTAATCTGAGGTGAGAAAAGTAAATTATAGAACAAAATCAAACGTCTCTCACCTCAGATTAACAGCGTTTTGTGCTTGGCGCATTGATTCTTTCCTTTTTCCCTTTTTGTCCTCGTAAGCAGCTATATATAGTGTTGGAGATATCATTCTGGACTAAGATCTAATGTAAATGTGTGGATCTTAAAATAAATTAGTAAATTCTTAGCTTTAGAATGGTATGTACATATTCACTTAGTTGGAGTTGGTAAAAATGTTTCTATTCCCAATACATGAACTGATATCCAATCTAGTACATTTTCCAGTATCATTGCTTACTTGACTCATTTTCATTACAGAGAGAGGCTGATGTATTTGGTTGTTTTGTTTGAGACGACCTCCAGACTATAGGAAATGCATGATTAGAATTCTTTAGTTTTTGAAGTGAAGAATAGACTCCGTGACTAGACGGCTCTTTTAGGTGTTTAAATGTTTGTATCGTGACAACACTAATTTGATTACACAAACTATTGCAACGGAATGGGCAATTGATCCCACAATGATGATAAAAAAACACCATTGTTTTAGGCCACAATGGTGGTCTTATATGGTCTTACACTAGTTCTGATAAAGCTCAAGATCGTTCTAAAACTGTTCAGGAAAAGGTCACATTTTGTCCTACTTGTTCAAACGAGTATATAGTTTCAAAACAGTTTAAGTATAGATTAGTATCTGATTTTTGATACCTTTGACTTTGGTGCGTCTTAAAATCGTTGCTTTAAATAGATTATTATTTGTCTTCATTATATTATTTGTCTTGTTATGTAGACCAGTGCACATTATCTTTTATAGTAGTTCCATATCATATAATATAATTTAAGGAAGATGATCAAAGCGTGTCTGGTGCCCTGGGAAAGCGTGTCTGGTGCCCTGGATTCTAAAAATCCAATTCTATATTCACGCTTCCCTCTGCGCTGCCATTTAACCACCTAAAAACCCTGTCGTTCTGCTTTAATATCCTGTGCCTGCACCCGTATCTGCCCTTCTGTCGCTCGCTCATTTGTCTGCGTGTGATGACTGTGGTGAAGCTGGGTGCAGATTGAGCGGTTCTTCTTCCTCTCAGCACGACTCATTCTAAACTAGTCGAGCGCTGCTGTAAATAAAAGAGATGGGGTCATTACCGTGTCAGCTCTCTCGAGCTCTGCCCCTGATCCAGGCTTTGACTCCAGATGTACACTGGGTAAATGGGTCGTCTTTGACTAATATTTTAAATGGTTAAATGATCTGAAACATTGAAGTGTGACAAACATGCAAACAAATTAGAACTCAGGAAGGAGGCTTTTTCACACCGCTGCAAGTGTTGACTGACTGAATCACTTAAACTAATATATTTAGTGTGGATAAATGTGCGAATATCTGAACTAGTGTTGCAGTATATAAAGATTTCAAGGGAAGGTTTGGTTTAGGAAATTTAAGAAGGTTTGGTTTACATTTTTGAGATGATAAAATGCCATTTTCCAAAACATTTTTTCATTGATATTTGACACTTACATTTACAATAAACATTGCTTATTGACATTAACAGACTTATTGGAATCGGCATTTGATGACTTGTAGTGCAGTTACCAATAATAACTGAAATATAATACAGTGCATCCAGTGATTTTTACCCCTTTAACCCTTTTATGGGCTATTGTTTTTTTACAAGTTTGTTTTCTTTATGTCCATGGAATGAATAAGTATCATATTAAACTGTGATTGCCTTTATTTATTCATACCGACCCTGAGAATTGACGCAGCAGATAATTGAAAGCGGGCGTCCTTGTGCACACTTGTGTTGCAGAGTCAAACGTGTAACGTGAGACGGTGTTTTTATTCTGGTTAAGCGCTCCTGTCTGCAGATCACTGTCCGGGCACACTGGGATCCTCTTCTCCCTTTCACTTCCCCTTTTGTGCGGCGGGCAGAGCAGACATGTGTCTCGGGCTGGGGAAGCTCCTGCCTCCTCGTGCTGAGCCATGAAACATTCAGGAAGCACACACAAGCCAACAAAGCACTTTACCGTGGCTCTATGGGCTCTGATCACTACTCACCAGACTGACACCGCAGAAAGGGAAGAATGGAAGCAGAGTCTGTGATTGGTGTGCTTCTGGTGAAGGTTTGCTGGATATTTTTTTGGATGAATTGCAAAACGAAAAAACAAACAAAACTGAGAAACCCTACGATTTCAACAATGCTGATATTGGCGCTCGTATATTGCTCGTCCCAACTTCAAAAACAACACCGTATTACCGTAAATAAGCTTTAAGTGTTTAAGATTAAGCTTATTTAACAATCCTACCAAATGTGCAGAAAGACGCCTCTCCCCCTCACCAGTTGAGGCGCTGTGTACAATATCAGCTGAAGGAAGTGACAGGGAAATGAGAGAAAGACCCGGCGCTCTGCCTGATCCACGTCACATCTTGAAACAGTGTTTAGATTCATTCTTTGGCTTTTATGGATTTACCACACAACCTGCCCCACATGTGCACAACCTGCCCCACATGTGCACAACCTGCCCCACATGTGCACAACCTGCCCCACATGTGCACAACCTGCCCCACATGTGCACAACCTGCCCCACAAGTGCACAACCTGCCCCACATGTGCACAACCTGCCCCACATGTGCACAACCTGCCCCACAACCTGCCCCACATGTGCACAACCTGCCCCACATGTGCACAACCTGCCCCACATGTGCACAACCTGCCCCACAAGTGCACAACCTGCCCCACATGTGCACAACCTGCCCCACAACTGCACAACCTGCCCCCCACAAGTGCACAACCTGCCCCCCACAAGTGCACAACCTGCCCCACATGTGCACAACCTGCCCCACAACCTGCCCCACAACCTGCCCAAGCTGCCCCACAACCTGCCCCACATGTGCACAACCTGCCCCACATGTGCACAACCTGCCCCACATGTGCACAACCTGCCCCACATGTGCACAACCTGCCCCACATGTGCACAACCTGCCCCACAACCTGCCCACATGCGCACAACCTGCCCCACATGCGCACAGCCTGCCCCACATGCGCACAGCCTGCCCCACATGCGCACAGCCTGCCCCACATGCGCACAGCCTGCCCCACATGCGCACAGCCTGCCCCACATGCGCACAGCCTGCCCCACATGCGCGCACAGCCTGCCCCACATGCGCGCACAGCCTGCCCCACATGCGCGCACAGTCTGCCCCACATGCGCGCACAGTCTGCCCCACATGCGCGCACAGTCTGCCCCACATGCGCGCACAGTCTGCCCCACATGCGCGCACAGTCTGCCCCACATGCGCGCACAGTCTGCCCCACATGCGCGCACAGTCTGCCCCACATGCGCGCACAGTCTGCCCCACATGCGCGCACAGTCTGCCCCACATGCGCGCACAGTCTGCCCCACATGCGCGCACAGTCTGCCCCACATGCGCGCACAGTCTGCCCCACATGCGCGCACAGTCTGCCCCACATGCGCGCACAGCCTGCCCCACATGCGCGCACAGCCTGCCCCACATGCGCGCACAGCCTGCCCCACATGCGCGCACAGCCTGCCCCACATGCGCGTACAGTCTGCCCCACATGCGCACAGTCTGCCCCACATGCGCACAGCCTGCCCCACATGTGCACAACCTGCCCCAGAGAAAAGAAAATGTAATAAAAATCTCATAGGCTCTGATGATATCATCACTATTACCTGTACAGCTTAATACAGATGATAGACATTAGCTTCTTTTAGCTTTTTGTAAGTAGAATCACTGGAAACTGTGATATTTTTGCGTGATCATCAGTATTTATAATTAAACCAGAAGTTTGACCTGCCCCGGTCACTTCCACGTCCTTCTGTGTGTCATTTGTCCTGTTACCATCGACCTGATCCTGAGCCTCACGTGCGTCTCAGCTTCACTTCATGTCACGAGGCTTTGTTCTGAGCTCTGGTTCGTTTGCGTTCACAATTCAGACAAATCGCGCCAGAGTTCGATTAATTACGGACTAAGACGGACCTTTCCAACCGGACCAGAGTTTGCTTCTTTGGTCCGGACCAGAGTTTGCTTCTTTGGTCCGGATCAGAGTTTGCTTCTTTGGTCCGGACCAGAGTTTGCTTCTTTGGTCCGGACCAGAGTTTGCTTCTTTGGTCCGGATCAGAGTTTGCTTCTTTGGTCCGGATCAGAGTTTGCTTCTTTGGTCCGGATCAGAGTTTGCTTCTTTGGTCCGGACCAGAGTTTGCTTCTTTGGTCCGGACCAGAGTTTGCTTCTTTGGTCCGGACCAGAGTTTGCTTCTTTGGTCCGGACCAGAGTTTGCTTCTTTGGTCCGGATCAGAGTTTGCTTCTTTGGTCCGGACCAGAGTTTGCTTCTTTGGTCCGGATCAGAGTTTGCTTCTTTGGTCCGGACCAGAGTTTGCTTCTTTGGTCCGGATCAGAGTTTGCTTCTTTGGTCCGGATCAGAGTTTGCTTCTTTGGTCCGGATCAGAGTTTGCTTCTTTGGTCCGGACCAGAGTTTGCTTCTTTGGTCCGGACCAGAGTTTGCTTCTTTGGTCCGGACCAGAGTTTGCTTCTTTGGTCCGGACCAGAGTTTGCTTCTTTGGTCCGGACCAGAGTTTGCTTCTTTGGTCCGGACCAGAGTTTGCTTCTTTGGTCCGGATCAGAGTTTGCTTCTTTGGTCCGGATCAGAGTTTGCTTCTTTGGTCCGGATCAGAGTTTGCTTCTTTGGTCCGGACCAGAGTTTGCTTCTTTGGTCCGGACCAGAGTTTGCTTCTTTGGTCCGGACCAGAGTTTGCTTCTTTGGTCCGGACCAGAGTTTGCTTCTTTGGTCCGGACCAGAGTTTGCTTCTTTGGTCCGGACCAGAGTTTGCTTCTTTGGTCCGGATCAGAGTTTGCTTCTTTGGTCCGGATCAGAGTTTGCTTCTTTGGTCCGGACCAGAGTTTGCTTCTTTGGTCCGGACCAGAGTTTGCTTCTTTGGTCCGGATCAGAGTTTGCTTCTTTGGTCCGGACCAGAGTTTGCTTCTTTGGTCCGGACCAGAGTTTGCTTCTTTGGTCCGGATCAGAGTTTGCTTCTTTGGTCCGGACCAGAGTTTGCTTCTTTGGTCCGGATCAGAGTTTGCTTCTTTGGTCCGGATCAGAGTTTGCTTCTTTGGTCCGGACCAGAGTTTGCTTCTTTGGTCCGGACCAGAGTTTGCTTCTTTGGTCCGGACCAGAGTTTGCTTCTTTGGTCCGGACCAGAGTTTGCTTCTTTGGTCCGGACCAGAGTTTGCTTCTTTGGTCCGGACCAGAGTTTGCTTCTTTGGTCCGGACCAGAGTTTGCTTCTTTGGTCCGGATCAGAGTTTGCTTCTTTGGTCCGGATCAGAGTTTGCTTCTTTGGTCCGGACCAGAGTTTGCTTCTTTGGTCCGGACCAGAGTTTGCTTCTTTGGTCCGGACCAGAGTTTGCTTCTTTGGTCCGGACCAGAGTTTGCTTCTTTGGTCCGGACCAGAGTTTGCTTCTTTGGTCCGGATCAGAGTTTGCTTCTTTGGTCCGGATCAGAGTTTGCTTCTTTGGTCCGGATCAGAGTTTGCTTCTTTGGTCCGGACCAGAGTTTGCTTCTTTGGTCCGGATCAGAGTTTGCTTCTTTGGTCCGGATCAGAGTTTGCTTCTTTGGTCCGGATCAGAGTTTGCTTCTTTGGTCCGGACCAGAGTTTGCTTCTTTGGTCCGGACCAGAGTTTGCTTCTTTGGTCCGGATCAGAGTTTGCTTCTTTGGTCCGGACCAGAGTTGGATTGTGCGTTCACAATTACTCAATCAAACCTAACCAGCCAGGCAAACGAATCCTGATTCTAATCAATAGTGTTTTGTGAATGCACCACAAGATTTCTTGTCTTGGATTGTTGCTTTCAATGTTTTTCTAGATTCATCAAAGCCTAGATACATTTTCTTTTTTTTCTCTCTTAATGCGATGGCTGATAAATTCCCTCGTTTCTAGTCAAAGTTTATATTTTTGCAGTGAAGAACAACTGGGAAGATTGCAAAATGCAACTGGCCATTAAGACTTACAACATATTCAGTATAACATCTGTGAATATCGCTGTTTGAAATGTACACACAGAATGCAGTGCTTATATTTACTCTGGCCCATCCTCGCCTTTGTTACCCCGCGCCCGCCGACTGGCAGGGCAGTTGTCTGATTAGGTTGTATTCTCACATGTCAAGTGGGAGTCACAGTTTGTGGCTTCATTCGCCCAAACCACTTGAATCAAATTTCCCCAATGAGCTGAATCGACACCTTTCTGTGGTTTACCACCGAGAGCAGCTGGGGAAATGCACCAGCTCACGCTCTCAGACGCATATCGTACTCATCGCAATGTTTTACAAGGGAGTAACCAAAATATGTACTTGAGCAAACCTTTAAATATTACTCGCGGTAGAAGTAAAAAATAGTGACCAAATAATTACTCTTTACTTAATACTCGAGTGCTGAGTACCTGATTGTACTTCCAATCAGGTACTCAGCAAATCATAAATCCTATTTCAAATACAGTTAATGTATTTGAAATAGGATTTATGATTTGCGTTAATTGGACTGGTAAAACGTTACATAATGTATAGATTTTGGTACAGTATTTCCAGTATTCTGAACTAGATAGATAGATAGATATAGATATATATATATATATATATATATATATATATATATATATATATATATATATATATATATATATATATATATATATATATATATATATATATATATATATATATATATATATATATATATATATATATATCTATTTTTTAAATCAATAAAATATCAAAAAGTGTCTCACATATGTCCTCTTTCTGTAGGTTAAGACTCTGGAAACACCTGCTCAGATGTGATTTTAGTTCCCTTTTTAAAACCATTAGAGCGCAGGCTTCATACTGTTTAACTGGGCCAAAAAATACTTCCTTAAAACTAGAGCTGGGTTGAAAAAAATCGATTTTCCGATTTTTAATCGATTCACATATTAATGACCGATTATCGATTCGTACGTCCAAAGATCGATTTTTTTTTTTTTTTTTTTTTTTTAATTAAAATTCTTTTCTACATTTCCCTCAGTGAACTTCAATCTACCTTCAAGAAAGATAATTAAGGACTCCTGGATTATCTTTCTTGAAGGTAGATTGACCCTTAACCTTTTCATCAGTCTTCCATCAGTAACTACCAATACTTGTAAGATTTGCTGTTTAATATTGATATAATACTAGTTTTAATATGTTGCTTCTCTACACAGTCATGAAGTGAAGGAAACGGTTCAAATACATTTTTCATTTTTAATAACATTAACCCCCGGATCGAATCGAAATCGGATCGAATCGGATGGAATCTGAGAAATCGAAAAAAAAAAGATTTTGAAAATCGGAATCAAATCGATTCTTGAAATTTGACTCGAAACCCAGCTCTACTTGAAACTGTGAAAATGTTGTTGCTGCAGAATGTTTTCAGTATTGGAACATATTCATTATATTCCCCGCCTTCTCGATGTTGCCGTGTAGAAAGGAAATGTCAACAGGCAAGAGTGAATACTAAACCACAACGTAACTCAAATCATTTCGCCGCGTTCCCATCAGACATTTCATCGTAATCATCCATTTGTGCAATTTGGGCTCCAGCCGAAAAGCCAGAGGCAAAAGTGCATTTTAGATTTGGACAGATGGAACTGAAGAACGGGCCGTGCAGACACCGATTAACAAACCACAGCACCAAACCCATGAATAAGAACGTGGAACCAGGAGGAGGGACTCTAAAGCAACACAACTGCTCTACCAGAACTGTTATGGCACTCGCAGTATAAAAGAAGACTTCCTGCAGTTCCACTTTCGAAATTCACCGCTTATTGTTTAAAAATGTCACATGCACTTGGACGCATCAGCTTTAGTTTCTGTGCCAAATGGAATTAAAAAAGGACAATTTTGAACAGATTTTGTTGCTCCTTTTGTTTAAAAAGACATTGGCAGTAATTAAGGCGTGTGCGTGTGTAGTTTGCCCACGTGTGTGACCCTCTTCTCCCTCTTTGTCAGGTACATGGCTCCGGAGGTGCTGGACGACTCCATAAACATGAAACACTTCGAGTCGTTCAAACGCGCAGACATATACGCCATGGGGCTGGTGTTCTGGGAGATCGCCAGCCGCTGCTCCATGGGAGGTAAGGCCGTGTGCACGAGTCCACCGGGATCATCAAATCTAAGTTATGCAGATGACATCAACAACATTCGGAGTCTAACATTCTGCATGATATTTATTGTACCTGGCATCTAAGAGAAACTCGGTAAACGATAGGAACGTTGCCACTACGTTCACATTTAGCTCCAATGACAGGCTTTGGAATCACACACCGTTTTGTCTTGGAAAAAAGAGGTTTCTGGGGAAATTGCTCGTTAGTTGAGCTGAAGTGTCCTTTATCTCCCCCTGCCGTGAGCACACAGGCGAACTAAACTCTGCACGGTCAGAGCAACAACAGGGAAACTACTTGAATATTTGACTGTGTAACGTTAATTTGAGTGAAAATATCTCCATGGACAAGAAGGAGTTAAAGCATTTTGAAAGACATTTTGCTGCTGCTCATAATTCTGCCTCAGTCGAAAGGTTGAGGGGCATTTTTGGATTGAAACTGATGTCAGAGCTGAACCTTTATAGGCTGCGTTCACGTTTTAGAAGTTGATCATGTCATGATTTCAAATGGTGGACAAGGGCCTATATATAACTATGTGACAGGTGCTGTTTTAAGAAGGAAATGTCAGGAAAAGCTCAACATTTGTGGATCATAATTTCTTTAGAGGTTAGAGATTGGCTCTATAAATCTGTCATTATACACTTTTGGATTAAAGTCCTTTTTAACTGACGACAATCACATTTTATGAATAACCCCAGTGATTACAGGGATATTAACCAGGTCAACGAATCTGGCTTTCAGATGACATTGAAACTTTCTGTAGGTCAATAATATTTCATACAGATGGAGACAACTAAAATGAATATTGTTAAAATGCAGACTTTTGCTGTAATACAAGAAGTGACTCATCAGATTAAAGATGTCTGAAAATGATTTGTATGTATTTCACGGCAAAGTACAATGTTGACATCTTCCTCTTGCCCCCCGTTTGGGAGAGTGACATCACAAGTTTCTAGAACGCCTATTGTTTAAAACTGAGCTGGAACAGGCCACAATTCTCTGACAGAATTCACTTTTCAGCGGTCAGATTTGCAGATTTGTTGACCGGCTTTGTGATTCATCTCAGTTTCAGTTTTTGTTTCATGTGGATTGGCCCAGTGATTGCAAATGTTGAAAAACTACATTTTTTCACAATAGCCTCACAAAGTGGTGCCATTATTCAACTCCAAAGACCAGATTGCTGTCAGTTGAAAGAATGTTAAACCGTACGATTAATATAATGACATTTGTTGAGCCAATGTAGAGAAATGCAGTCTAGAGATGATCAAATGCTAGAACGTGAACGTGACCCAGCAGCAGGTGATTCTAATGGTTAAACGTTCAGTGTGACCAGCGCCCCCTGTTGACGGTGTAGTGTCTCTGAATGTAAGCGCGCCGTCTCTCTCTTCAGGCATCCATGAAGACTACCAGCTGCCCTACTACGACCTGGTGCAGTCCGACCCGTCTGTGGAGGAGATGAGGAAGGTGGTGTGTGATCAGAAGCTGCGGCCCAACATTCCAAACCGCTGGCAAAGCTGCGAGGTACGACTCCACCCAACTCAAATTAGGAATACTTACATTTAATGGTAATATGTTACGGGCAAATGGTTAAATAAAGTGTGGCTGGTGAACAATGGTTTGCAACAAAGACCTAAAAAAATCCAAGTACATTGTGTCGGCTGTCAGGTCTCCAATGTTTTTTTTTTAATGGCAAAAGATTCTATTATTTGAATAGTAAGATTTCTTTAATTCCAATGTTCAATTTAAGTCTTTCCTGTTTTTTTAATCTAATGTTAATGCAATCTTCTCATAATTTGTTCACAAACTCTTGAGAATCCATCTCGAGTGCTGTTGTTGTTGCTGTTCGGGATAGGGCCGAACCACCACTGGGACTGGACCAATCACAGGGCAGCATTGTGGTTTTGGCGGAAAGCAACGGTCAAGCACCCGAACAAAACAAACATGGAGGCGCAGAGGACGTACTTTGCCTATTTTACGAGTATAAATACATCCTATTTTGTCTTTGAGAAAGGCGCTTGGTGCATTTGTGGATGGGAAAGATGTAAAAAAAAAACAGCAGAACAAGCTCCAGAAAAGTGCAATGGTCTGGAAAGCTCTGGGTGAGAGAGGGAGAAGTGTAGAACTCTTCAGAGCGCCGAGTGCGACACGTATCAATCAGGCCTGAGCCAGGTCAGCGCCTGCGCCTAAGTCATTCAGTTTTTACTCCTCTATAACTCAGCCCACCCAATGGAACTGTCCTTCATAGTGAGATCATTCTGTTGAAGCAGCCTTAAAACAACTTCATTTTCTAACTTAATTTGAGTGATTTGATAATCTTTCAGCACAGAACTGGGAAATCCATCATTTCCTCTCATTACCATTGTGTTCCTTTTTGAATATGATCAGCTTTACGAAATCAAACCTTCTCACTTCAGGTTCAGGACTTACTTTTGCTTCCAAACTTCTCACAATGGTTCTTTTTTGTAGCCCTTGTGTTTATAGCGTGACCTGAATAGCCCGGTTCTGGATCGGCCGTATAACGCTGACCCGTCTGCAGTCTGTAGTCTGAATGGGCTTCCTCTGGCTGCAGCAGACTGTTTGAGCACCAGCCAGCTCCTCCCACACACTCTCTCACTCGCATCATTCACAGCATATGCTCTGACCCCGGGCCCCGCACCAGACATGCATTCATACACTCCGCTCGACACGCCCACAACTGCATCTTTGTCTGATCAGTGGCATTCCTGAAACATCCCTCCGTTTTTAATAAATTGGACCGTAAACAAATCTTGAGTCATTCACCGTAAACACTAGCGGTATGACATTTCCTTGTTGCCAAACGTTGTGAGCGTTGGCCGCGCTCCAGGCGATGAATGAGCAGTGGAATGCGTAGTCGGGAGCGTCTGCGAGCGCGGCATAAACGTTGAGTCATCCCTAGCCACATGCCGCTTACAACCACACCAAAGACGTGCCAACGGAGCCTAACAACACGTCTACTCACTACTTATGTCTGGAGAGCTACAGACGCAACTGATTCTCTGGAAAGATTTGTGTTCTTTGGTAAAAGTGTGTTCAAACTGGTCAATATTTTCACCAGAACTTCATAGAATATTTGAATGTGTTCATGGATTTGTGGTTTGAGACTTGCCTTGTGTGACTGGGAAAGATTCTTTGCCTGTTTAATTCACAGTATTTGGCTGGTTGCAACTAGGGCTTCAGGAATTCAATGCAATTTATTGAAGTTGTAATTATTTGGTGTTATAATGCCCTTTGCAAAGCACAAACATATTCATGATCCATTGTGTTCTTATTTCTGAAATGCTTCCAGTGTAAAGATCGCTGTGCGACTGGTTCACTGTAGAAATGGTCTATATTCTCCTCTGGTTTGCCAGTTGGTCTGGTTTAATTGGCTTTACCAGGGCCATCTCTACAGAAGAACTCACAGAACAGAAGTGATCCAGGCTGAGGTCAGAGGCACATGAAGAGTTGGTGCAGGAGAGAGTCTGAAGTGCGGTCTAGCTGATGCACAGCTCTTTGTCCGAGTGATTACACACACGGCTCAACCATTACATCCTCATTAAAGTTTAAGTGAGCACACAGCAGAGCCCAACAGGCACTTAATATTTCATCAAGTCAGATATGTTCCATAATCAGAAGGCTCCAGAGGAGGCATCGATTACAAAGAATGTCCAAATGATCATTTAATGATGTTACGATTCTGCCCCAACTGTTGTGCTGCAGTTTTAAAGGCGATGATGCAGTTGGTGTGAACACTGGCTCCAGTGGTGAACCTGACCGTGTGCTCTTCTGTGCAGGCGCTGCGGGTGATGGCCAAGATCATGAGGGAGTGTTGGTATGCTAACGGCGCCGCCCGCCTCACGGCTCTGCGCATCAAGAAGACTCTGTCTCAGCTCAGCCAACAGGAGGGCATCAAGATGTAGAGGCTCCTCCCACTGCCCGCATCAGCATTAGTGTGTCTTTGGAGCGTGTGAGGAAGTGTGACCGCACCGTCAACAACATGAAGGGAACATATTCATATCTACCCTCATATCCATCTGTCATATCAGCTCCAAGGGGCCTCAGCCGGGAAAGCGCCCCCTGCAGGCCTGGAGCTGCCACTACGTTCATGAGCAGGGCCCTCTCCATCAGGGCCTCTGGTGTGTCAAGCACACCAAACGTTATTTAGTGATGACAGAAGGTTTTGTTCATTTTATTAACACTACTGCAAATAAGTAATAAGTAAATGCAGAAAAATTGCAGAACGAAAATGAACAACGTTTTACAACACAACTCTATAAAGTTGTTGGCAAACCTGTGAGTGAAACGCTGGAGTGAAACGCTGATATCAGCGAGTGCTCCTCCCACAAGTCACAGAAACAAAACCAAGAAAAATCAATGAGGGTCCAAACCCCACATGTCTATGGTTAATTATTAATGGTCCAGTTCTGAGATCAAATGAAGGACTTACACCACTGGTGCTTGTTTAGATTATTACTCTACTGTATATTCCTTTTAGAGATGAGAATCTAAAATAAGTTGTGAATATACAGAGACATTTTAATAATGTAATTATAATTATTTTATTCTCTAAAGTGACATAGATGTAAGATTTGTGTAAAGTGGACGTGTGCCCTCCTGGAGAGAGTCCTGCGTGGACCGGCCCTCAGGTATCAGTCCACAGCTGGACCCTCTTTGCCTCCTCTTCATCTGTGACTGGGCTCCCGTGGTGACCGCTCACTTGTATTTATTCTCTTGTATCGTCTTTGCGGAGGCAGAGGATCACTTTGTAAAAAACAACCTGGACACAACGACCTCATTCATGCTGCCACATATGCAATCGCACTAGACCAAGTGTTCTTTTGTATATCCTGCATAACCATACCATACTCAGCTATACCGCCAGTGCCAGTGCTTTACCGCTCCTCTCTGGCCCGGGCTCATTCTATGCACCGATCAGCAGCAGCCCGCGACACCTGGTGCCATCTGGACCCACCCCACAGCAGACCACCTCAGTCTCACCGGACAGCGGGGGGGCTGACCACAGACTCGCAAAGCAAACTACGTGATGTTGCCCCTAAATGTTTTGGGTTCAGTTCAGTGCTCGTGCCGCTCTCGTGGCTCTAGGATAATCACTCGACAGTGACATTCATTAAATATAGCAAATGGAGATTTACTAAGCCATAGGTTTTCCAGGTGTGTATTGTTTTCTTTTTACCGCTTTTTCTACTAGAATGTAAATTTATGAACACAAAAAATGAAAATGGACTTTCATTTCAGCTTAGCAAGCCTTAAGGGACCAACACAGAAGAGTCTTGATTTTCTTTTATATGAAAAAAATGAGTATTATTATTATTATTATTATTATTATTATATATTGTTGATTTTTATGATCATGTTAAAAGATGAACATGTATGTAGCATCTGTTAAGTCTGTCTTAGTTGTGGTTGCGTTGCCAATGTTGCCACACGTCTAACCCGAGCTCGGCGCCCGCAGAGCGCAGCCCGTGACCGCGCGGCTGCGTCCGGAGAACATCTTTCTGCTCAGCAATAAGTGCCCTTCTCCCGAGGCTGACCGGCGGGCGAGCTGTGTGGCAGCGTGACCCTCTCTCCATACGGACGCATCAGTGTGTATGTGCTGCTGCCCTCGTGCCATGTCTCTGTCCCACCGCTCCTCCTCACGCCACTGCCACAAACCCAGGCCTGTGCCAATCACTGGACACGTCACCGGGCTGTCCACAGGGAACGCAAGACAAGCAGTTATTTTTCACCGAGCGGATATTTCAATTTAAAAGTGCTAGTTTTGTACAAAAAAAAAATATCTTGTGTAGCAACGTGTATTCTGTTGATTTAAAAAACCAAAAAAAAAATGGTCAGATTGAAAGCCAAACGTTCAGGTCTGCTCTCAAAAGTCACATTCCGTAAGTGAGGAAGGTTTGACGAGCCCCACCCACTTCTGTCAGGAGGATTCTCTGTCCAAATTCTCCTCCTTTGAATTCGATTGACATTTTAGGAGCAAAATGTCCTCATTACGCTCTGAGGATCATCATAAAAATGCCCCTGAATCTCATCTCCATCATCTGCACCCTGAAAAACAGTCTCTTGGCCTGTTGGAGTCACGACGCAGTCTTAATCAAGCGGGACGTTGTAAACTTTGTAAATTGATTTTTTTTAAAGTAAAACAAAAATAATGGTGACATTTGAACATTTTTTTGCTGCTATATGAATACTAAATGTTCGATGGACTGTGCTGATTGAATGTCGGCCCAGCGAGGCAGAACGGGGGCGAGGATATCAGTCTTACCTGGCAACGTGGTGGAAGTGTCAGTCGGCGAGTCCAGACTTCAGCCTGGTTCCTCCGCTTCGTCGTCTCCTTTGAACCCTTTGTTTCTCTTGCCTCTTCCGTCTGGTCCGTGGTTTCCTTGCTCCTTGGTTCCACTGGTCCTCTTTTCCCTGGTCTCCTTGGTGCCCCTGCTTCCTGGATCTTTTGCCCCCCTTTTGTCTTTCTTCTTCCACCTTCACCCTTGTTTCTTAGTCCATCTGGGCTCCTCTTCCCTCCTTTCCTCTGAGAAGATTGGCCATTCATTCATGTCATTTGAATTCACTAACTGGATAAGATGGAAGCAGTGAAGTGTTCAAAAATTGTGAGGTCTATTCTTTAAGCAAACTCACTTAAATAGCGTTAAAACGTGTAAATATTGGCCTGGTAGAAAATCCTTTCAAAGGTCCTTACAGTGTTTTAAAAATCATCAAAGTCATTTTCAATCTCTGTTATATTGGCCAAGCGCAATATCAGTCTCTCTGGTTCTTGTATTCATGGTTCCTCTTCTCTGGTCTCATATTCCCTGATGATGCTTCCCTTGCTCACCGTTTCATCCTCTGGTCCCTGGGCCCCTTCTCTGGTCCTGCTTCTCCAACTTCTTCCCTCATCCCTCAGTTTGATCTCCTCCCTGTTCCCCGTTTTGCTCAGTGTGAACTCAGCCCGAAGGTGCTCTCATCGCGGCCTCATTCTCTGGGACATGGAACAAAACCTGCTCCACACAGCAGCAGCAGCAGTCTGTCTGCCCGGCACCAGGACAAGCTTCATTCTGTCTTAAAAGCACCAGCAGCCTTTGCTTTACTGAGCCCAGAGACAGCAGATCTCTGAGTCCCTGCCTTCTCTTGTCATTTGCTCCTCTCCTTTTTTAAATCAAAACCTGTCAGCTGGTTCCCACGGTCTGCAGCAGCCTCTCAATTCTACCGCGGGGCAACTTCAAGATACAGTTTAGAAACTCCATAGACCTTCTAAATCTGGGGTGTCCAAACTAAGACACAGGGACGAGCTCTTTACTTATGAAAGAATTGATCAAATACAAGCTAAAAAAAATATGCAATTAATGCTGGATAGTGGCTATTCCTGTACAAAGAGCTGGGGCCACAAAGGACCTCTGCGGCCCTTCATGTTAAGTTTGGACACCCCTTCCCCAGTCCTTTTACTGGGGACTGTGTTTGCCAGTGTTTCTCAAACTTATTCAGCCTTGTTGTTTTTACACAAAACTTGGTCAGAACCAAGGAAAATTGGCAAACTAACTAGCCCTGTACCTCCATCTGAGAAAGCGGTTCTAAAACATGATTGAAATCCAGATTGAAGACAGAACTAAAACCAGAAAGTTCTTCCAAAGAGCTGGACATAACCATTTTCTTCCCCTTATGGAGTTGAATCATCATTTTTGATTCAAACAGGCTTTGGCCTAAAATCAAAAAGTCTAATTTCTTAACTCTAAAGTTGATCACTGACTAATAAATCTCAATCTTGGTTAAATGTCTATTCATTGCACAACTTCACAGTTTGAGAACCGCTGGCAGATTGCGACCAAATCCATGTTTAGTTGCCGCAGCCCTTTGGCACTCACCCCCGGAGCAGCACACGGAGCCACCTCAAGACTATGCCAGCTCTCAGCCCAACTCCAGTGAATGTACGAGGCCTCAGTCAAGGGCCGAGCCGGAGCCCAAAGCCCACCCTCCTTATGCAAGCTCTGGGCCACCGCAAGTCTACGGACCTATCTATGCTCGCACCCGCTCACTGTGATTCTGAGCCGGGGGCCAAAGGGCTGCGACCCCCCCTACACCCCCCCCAGAATGGCTGCTGCAGGCTGCTGGGGCCCAGGTAGCAGAAAGCTTTATTACCTTTGGTTGGTGCCTCGGTTCGACCCTCCTGAATGACAAGACCGCATGCGATTGTGTCTGCATCCGCACCAGAGCTTCTGCTTCACGGATGTCACCCCTTTAGTGCGGACGGCAGCCAAAAACGAAAAAAACAAACAAACGTATTAAAAAGGTCACTCAATCAAAAGAGAATACCTCCTTTTCAAGACCAATGTGTTTTACCTCACTGTATATAACTGGGTTTGTTTACTTCTCGGATGATGTTCTGGGTGCTTTGTCGTCGCTGGCCTCGTGTTGTCCCGTCTGCTCAGCTGTACAGCCCTCTCTCCAGCTTTGGTACCAATGCCTTGTTCATGATGTCTTTGTTTTCAGAAGAAGAGCGGGAGGCTGAGGTGGCTCTCGAAGGGCATGGACTGGACACGCCCTCCCGACAAGCTCCGCCCCTCGCCTCCCCGCTCTTTCTAAGCATATTCAGATCTTTTCTATAGTGTACAGATGATGGACGAGCATAGGAAGTAGAGGATTGACACGTATGTTAACTCTTAACATAGCTGTGTAGACGTGTGAATAAAGAAGCAAGCTTTCACTACGGCGCCGCCTCTGTCTGTTCTTTGTCATTATGTATTTACATGTTCCAAAAGGGATTTTAACTTGTGTTTGATGTTTTTTTTGTCAAAAACAGTCCGACATATTTGACACTATCTGAGCTGCTTTCAACTTAATTTAAAACGTCTTTGTTTATAGTGCTCCTGTTGCAGGAGCGCTGCCCGTGGTGCTTTATACAAACATAAGGCCTCAGATACTCGTTCCATAAGTAACTCTAGGCAACTTCTACTTCTTAAATCATTAAAAGTTAAAGACCAACTTGTTCAAAAGCCTGGTTTAATATTCTTATGTTTTACAATATAACCTTAGAAGGAAAGCTTTTAACTGGCAACATAAATGAACGGCTCATTCTGCTTGTACGACATATGGAATGCTTTTATAATAATCAGTTAATTATCAGCTTTACAATTGTTATCAGTCAAATCTATATTTGATTTGATCATAGATGGGATGGGGTATGATTGACATTTTAAATAAAACTCCAACATACCCAACCTTTAATCTGATGTAGACTAATGAAAGTTTTGGTTTGAACATTTCAGAAGTGACTCCAGGTGCAGTGGTGCAACAGCGCCACCAAGAGGCCGCAGCAGCCAACTGAACGTTCCAAACATTTGTTTTCACAAACTTATTTATTTAGCTGACCAAATTTTGTTTAGTTCAAATAAACGTATTTAAATGAATTTAATAGAAGATCCTGTTGTAATATATTTTACCTGGACATGGGCCTGCTTTTAGGAAAGGTACTTTGTATAAAATGAGATGCTAAATCCAAGAATAAAAGAGGTCTCTCAGCGCCCTCTGGTGGACACTGCATGAATGCAGTAATAATAAACAAAGCAATGTCTTGTTTGAGCTGTAAGCATTCAGCCTAATACCCCCTATATATATATATATATATATATATATATATATATATATATATATATATATATATATATATATATATATATATATATATATATATATATATATATATATATATATATATATATATATATATATATATATATATATATATATATATATATATATATATATATATATATATATATATATATATATATCCATCCATCCATCCATCCAATCAGGGCCAACATAGGGTTATATTTGGGCCAAATGTGCAAATGATATTATGCATAAGTGATTTCAGATCCCCAAAATCTATAATACCAATTGCAATCCGTAATCTAATCTTTCTTTGAGCGCTTTGAGGCCCTTGTGACTTGTGGGGCCCAATGTACAATTCCATAACCTTCTTATGGCCAAAAACAGTATCTATCTATTGTCCTGCCCTTTCATTTGATTGTATTATGGAATAAAATTGATATATTGCTGTGTACAGTGTTTACATGATCTGTATGTCTGGGACATGCAAATGCACATACATTTGTAATGTATCTGTAAGACTACATTAACTAAAGAGCCACTCTGAAAAGTTCCATAACATTCATCCACCTCATGTTGCACCATGACGATAATGCAATAATCCGATCTGTACACTTCATTTCCTGGAAGCTGAAAACATGTCATTGAGCATGTTTGGGAAGCCCCAGAAAAAGTTCACCTCATAATAAATGTGAGCAAAATAGTGTTGCATTTATATTTTTGTTGTTGTGCACATTTATATGTTGAAGTATGTCTAAATTCTTGTTATTCAGAAAGCTTGTGCCTCCTCCATTCCCACAAGAGGAAAACAGAAAATATTCCAGAGAAGACATCGAAACATGAGATAGAACCATAGAATCTACACAAACCACCCATTTCCCATTCCCCAAACTCTTCCTCTGCACTTTGAAGTCAGCACAAGTAGCTGTTTGTGCTGGTGTCAGGTCTGCTAAAAGTTCATGTTTTTATGTTTGGTATTCCATCTCCGTGCCCTTGAAGAACTTTTGTTTATCACCCGTGAGATCGACACTAAGAGGGTTTTGTTTACGGAGCAGCTCGTGGTAAAAGTGCCGAGCCGTGTGCATCAAACTGTGAAGAGGGTGACTTTATAAAACACCGCCCTGAACCACTTTGCTTGGCCTCGTTCAGGGGCGGAATCCACAATGGGTTTTCTCTGAATATATTTACTGTCCCGACACAAGAAGAGGGGATGTTGTTTTTAAAAAGATGCGGGTTGTGGTGGAACGGCTGTTGCATAATGAGTTTAAGATCAATCGAGTTCTGTGGATTGTGCAAAAGCCAAATAAATCTTTGGGGGTTTTGTAAAATAGAAAAGTTTTATGGTCGAAACAAGTAATAAAGAAGAATTGGCAAAATAGGTCTTTTGTTAACTCCTACCACACAGCGAGAAGGTTGCAGGTTTGATTCCCGGACATTATTGAGCCTTACTGTGTGGAATTTGCATGTTCTTAGTGTGTCGGGTGGGTGTTCCTCAAGGAGCTATACTTTCCACTGTGAACTTTAAATAAGCTTGGACACTACTCGAACAAGGTTGCCACTCTTGATACTCTTGGTTCAAGATTTGGAGAACGGAATAGTTTTGTTTTTTGGTCAGCTACGCAGCTTTCTCATCATAAAAGCTAACGTGGAAACAACATTGTCTGGTCTGGTTTACTATTAAATTATTCAACCTGCTTCTATTTATATTGTGACTTAAAGGCCATTTTCTCAAAATACATTTCCCCCACAGAGACATAAAGACCGCCCCTTAAAGTTGCCCCTAAACTGTAGAAAAGGATTGATATCTAATTCTAAACCTGATTAATTCAAGATTAGACTAACTAAGAGACTAACGAAATGAAGCAAGACACTTAAACCTGGCTGTATCCATTACCATAACCTCAGCGTCTCACCTTAAAGAGAAAATAAAAGTGCTCCAAAATCATGCAGACAAATACACTATTTGTAGTATTTGAAATTCACTTTATATTTCCTCTATTTGCATTTTTTACATTTTCAAAACAGCAGCATGAAACTTGAGAGCTGATGTAGGATATATTATATATTAGGGTTTATTCAACTTTAAGCAGTTTTCATTTATTTATTACAGTACATACTGTGCTGCCTTTGATGTCTCTCCCAAACAGCAGGAGGTGAAGACGGAGCATTTGCAAATGGAGTCACATGAGGAGACCCCTGCAGCCATGAGGAGACCCCTGCAGCCATGAGGAGACCCCTGCAGCCATGAGGAGACCCCTGCAGCCATGGTGGGATTGTCACATGAGGAGACCCCTGCAGCCATGGTGGGATAGTCACATGAGGAGACCCCTGCAGCCATGGTGGGATAGTCACATGAGGAGACCCCTGCAGCCATGGTGGGATAGTCACATGAGGAGACCCTTGCAGCCATGGTGGGATAGTCACATGAGGAGACCCCTGCAGCCATGGTGGGATAGTCACATGAGGAGACCCCTGCAGCCATGGTGGGATAGTCACATGACGAGACCCCTGCAGCCATGGTGGGATAGTCACATGAGGAGACCCCTGCAGCCATGGTGGGATAGTCACATGAGGAGACCCCTGCAGCCATGGTGGGATAGTCACATGAGGAGACCCCTGCAGCCATGGTGGGATAGTCACATGAGGAGACCCCTGCAGCCATGGTGGGATAGTCACATGAGGAGACCCCTGCAGCCATGGTGGGATAGTCACATGAGGAGACCCTTGCAGCCATGGTGGGATAGTCACATGAGGAGACCCCTGCAGCCATGGTGGGATAGTCACATGAGGAGACCCCTGCAGCCATGGTGGGATAGTCACATGAGGAGACCCCTGCAGCCATGGTGGGATAGTCACATGAGGAGACCCCTGCAGCCATGGTGGGATAGTCACATGAGGAGACCCCTGCAGCCATGGTGGGATAGTCACATGAGGAGACCCCTGCAGCCATGGTGGGATAGTCACATGAGGAGACCCCTGCAGCCATGGTGGGATAGTCACATGAGGAGACCCTTGCAGCCATGGTGGGATAGTCACATGAGGAGACCCTTGCAGCCATGGTGGGATAGTCACATGAGGAGACCCCTGCAGCCATGGTGGGATAGTCACATGAGGAGACCCCTGCAGCCATGGTGGGATAGTCACATGAGGAGACCCCTGCAGCCATGGTGGGATAGTCACATTAACATTTGTACTCAGATCAGACCTATCCTCAGACTGGAGGATAGCAAAAGGACACACATTTTGTAATCCTCATACACCATCGACGCGGATTATTGTTTTCACATATCTATAATTTACTGATGATAATATTATTAAACAAACTGCTGCACCTCCAGCCATGACTCCGTAAAACTGATCAAGTTTGCGGACGACACCACCCTCATCGGGCTCATTTCGGTCTGGGATGAGTCTGTCTACAGGAGGGAGGTGGACCGGCTGGTGTCCAGGTCCAGTGATAACAACATGGAGTTCAACGCTCAGAAAACAGTGGAGATGATCGTGGACTTCAGGAAAGGTAAAGCCCTCCCTCACCATCAGAGACCCCCCCATCAACACTGCCTCCGCTTTCTCGGCGCCACCATCACCAGGACCTCAAGTGGGAGCCCACCATCAGCTCCCTCATCAAGAAGGCCCAGCAGCTGAGGAAAGCCAAGCTGACAGCGGAGATGATGGTGCAGTTCTACACGGCCATCATCGAGTCCATCCTCACCTCCTCCATCACCGTGTGGTACGCTGGAGCCACAGCCAGGGACAAACAGAGACTACAGTGCCGTCTGGTGAGAAGGTGATCAGTTGCAGACTTCCTTCTCTGCAGGACCTGTACATCTTCAGGGCTCTGGGACGTGCAGGTCGGATCACAGCAGACCCTTCTCACCCGGCACACGGACTATTCGAACCACTCCCCTCAGGCAGGAGGCCACTCCCCTCAGGCAGGAGGCCACTCCCCTCAGGCAGGAGGCCACTCCCCTCAGGCAGGAGGCCACTCCCCTCAGGCAGGAGGCCACTCCCCTCAGGCAGGAGGCCACTCCCCTCAGACAGGAGGCTATGGTCCATCCAGACCAGAACCTCCCGCCACAAGAACAATTTCTTTCCCACTGCCGTTGGACTCATGAACACTTCTTAAACACTTTGCACTCACTGTTGACTTTTTATTGCACTACATACTTTATTTTATGTACATATCATGTCTATTTTTAACTCTACTTACCTATTTTTAATACCCGGTAGTTATTTATTGTCCATTGTTTTTGTATTTCATTGTTCAGTGTTTGATGTTTGTGTTGCAGGAACCGCCAGGACTAGTTCCTATGTTTGTGAATCCTGTTCATTGACAAATGGCAATAAACTTTATTCTGATTCTAATTCTAAAACTGTCAAAAACGTTTTATTTTTAACTATAGAGCCTTTGTTACATAAGTTATTTTATTCTTTCCTTCTTTCTGTGGACAGTTAAAATACTTTACTTTTGATTAAATGTATACATTTTCACTTCACTTCTCTGTGAAAAAGCTGTGCTCTAGTGGCCAAACATGCCAAAATACCATAATATCGATTCTCATGCAAGACAACATCAACGTTTCATTTGACCATGTACTGTATTTAGGACATAAAACTCCAGCAATGGAAATGATTGATGGCAGCAATAAAAGCAATAACAAATGGACGGATGGGAAAGAGTGTGAGGGACTGGACTCAAACAACTTTCACTATGACCTTGACTATGAATACATTTACCACACTCTAGCACACAATGCATTATTCATATTTTTGTTTATCTGCCCATATATAGAATTTGTATCAGTTCAAGCTGGGTGACGTCTCTAAATATTGAGGAAAAAATATTTATTTCAATGATTTTTAATACAAAACTATGTATATGAATATTGCAGTACAAAAATCACTGGTATCGCCCATCCATTTGTGCTTTCTCCAGACTTACGCAGTTTGAAACCATTAAAACTTATGATGATATGATGATTCATGCTGATATTTAAGCCTAATGGGATGTTTAGAGTTCAAATGTATTAATCCGATCTATTAGTAAAATATTACATCTATCAATTAATTATTTATGACTTTTAATCTGTAAAAGCCGTTCATACAGAGCTGATAATATTCCTGTTGCGTTTTTCATTTTAATTTAATTGTTGAGAATAGCTGTATGATTGGTATCTTCATTTTAGTGTTAAGAGGCTCACATTTGACCATAATGCTAGAATAATGCTAGAACGAGTAGATGTAAAATAAAATCCACTCTTCTTGACTTGAATGTGGAGCTGTGGTTTAAGAAGTACTTAAGTGTTACTTCACATCTACTTTTGTCACTGTTGACCACAAAACATTAGTACATCGTTTGCACAATGGAATGATTCTAGTTTTAAAACCTTGTTCTGTGGTGTTCCGCAAGGGTCCATTCTGGGGCCATTTCTTTTTCTGATGTACATATCTAAGTTTTAAGCATGTATCATATCACTTCATGCTGCTGAGTTACAAATGTGTTGGATAAGTTAGAAAATACTTGCCAGGCCTCTCGAATATCATATCAAATATTGGTTTGCTGGAAACTTTTTGCAACTTAAAGATGGAAAGAGAAACTCTGATTTTGGCACCAGATGAGAACATTCCTGTAATTGAGGATCATCTTGTGTCTCTGGGCCTTTCTGTGCAATCAAGTGTCAGAAATCTGTCTTTTTAAACAAATCTGTGTCTTCAAATGGTTGTGTGTGTTTTTTTTTTTTTTTTTTTTTACCATTTATGGAATATTGCTAAACTTAGGTCAATTTGATCAAATACTGATCTTAAAATGATTGTCCATTCTTTTGTGTATTCTCATTTGAACTTTTGTAATTCTTAATTTTACTTGTTTCCTCACGTAAACACCAATCAGTAATTAGTACAAGTAGTAATTAGTGTAATTAGTAAAAAACTCTGCTGCAAGTTTTTTTTTAACAGGAGCAAACAAACAAACAAACTCACATTAACTTTATATTCCTTACATCAGCTTCATATTCGATTTTTTATTGATTCCAAAATGGTTTTAATGTATGAAACTCTTAACGGACAGACTCCTCAGGACATTATTGACTTGCTGCACCTGTACACTTCCAGCTGGGCCCTCAGGTCCTCAGGTCTGGGCCCTCAGGTCCTCAGGTCTGGGCCCTCAGGTCCTCAGGTCTGGGCCCTCAGGTCCTCAGGTCTGGGCCCTCAGGTCCTCAGGTCTGGGCCCTAAGGTCCTCAGGTCTGGGCCCTCAGGTCCTCAGGTCTGGGCCCTCAGGTCCTCAGGTCAGGGCCTCTTAAACCTCCCAAAGACCCACTGTACTTTTTCTGTTTGTTTTTGTATTGCTCTCTGTAAAGCACTTTGTGATTTTTATATGTGAAAGGTGCTCTATAAATAAAGTTTTACTTACCGCTACTTACATAATTAAGTAAAAGTACAGATACGATAGCAAAGCATTACAGTGAAAAGTAAAAGTATCACAGAAAGGTATTGTAAGTACCAGTTGAAAAACATGACTTTTAGAGTAAAAAACATTTCAATATGGTTATTTGCAAATCTTTGTGGCTGTGTGGTCCTTACTAATGAACTGGCAGACACTCTTTCCCATCTGTATGTGATATTGGCAGCGTGACACGTGTCTCCCGGATGGGCCCATTGCTTTCAGATTGATTCTTTCCCATGTTTGACCGTCCCTAGACGTCCGCGCGCTATCTGCCTCTGCACACGTCTGTGCTGAGCATATGTATCTTTACAACGACTCTCACGTCGACGCCTCCACCTCATGTGTGGCACTTTTGTATCTTTAACGACGGACCCAGTCTCATCTTCCCCCTCCCTGGATTTAGCTTTCGCTAAACTAGTTGACAACAGTGCATTTCTAACTGCACTTAACTTAATAACAGCACAGGAGCCGTTAACAGACAGCAGGTGGACAGTAGAGAGCAACTTAAGAACTACCAATATTTTCACTCGTCAGATCCCATCAAATCAAACTTTATCAACACATAGGGGGGAGCCATGCTGATCAACTCTGAGTTTAAAGGGCTTTCCTGTGGGAATGTAGACGTCAGAACTCCAACCTCTGAAGACAGCATTACCTCCACATTGTGTCACATCCAGCCAGAAAGTGCATTCATAAGCATCACCAAAATTGTCAAATTGGGAAAAATAGGCACAATTTGTGTTAAAACTTAAATATAATAATGTTCTCTATGTTTTAGGGAAACATATTGTCGAACCTGTCATGTGCAAAACTCATTAAAGTATGTAATAACCCTGAGTGAAATATCTCTGGTGTCCTGACTCACGGCCGTCACATATGAGGAGCAGTGCTGAGATGGAGTATGGATTTTCAGGTGCGTCTACAGACTGGACATCCTCTTATCAGTATTCAGCTGCTGTGCTGTGTGGAGACGCTTTTGACAGTGAGGTCAGGGATGGAGCGGTGCCCAGCTGCAGCCTGTCTCCACGGACACTTCCACAAATAGGAGCCGTCAATAAAACTCCAGAAAAATGGAAGGAGGAAAAATGACCAGTGGAATCTTGAGACCTGTTATGAAGAAATGGAGTTGAAGTAATAGTTGCAAAATCAGGAGAGTACCGAGATAGAGGATTAGAATGATGGGGAGAACATACTTCACTGTC
The DNA here is from genome assembly GCF_026437365.1 of Eucyclogobius newberryi. NCBI lineage: Eukaryota > Metazoa > Chordata > Actinopteri > Gobiiformes > Gobiidae > Eucyclogobius > Eucyclogobius newberryi. The sequence continues at coordinate 22,825,488 of NW_027315812.1, forward strand.
AGCAAATCAAATATGTGACCTTTGTGTTGGGAATCAAGAGATCAAAGCACTTTTCCACTGAGCGAAAACAACTCTTATGCAAGCTTATTCAAAGACTTTGCATTATCAAGCTCACAATATGAAATGTACCAGTTTTGGATATTATACATTCTTTGGACAATAAAGCTTCCACTGACTTATTTCTCCTAGTTTAGGGAAATATACTCTACATCGTGCAGTATAATGGACACATTTGAGAACGAAAACGAGACTGAAGAGTATAATTTACATTATTTGTTCAGCCTTACACTTGAAAAAAAGGCTTGTCAAAGTGTTTCATTGTAGTATTTATTCATTCACTCCACACAGAGACTGCTCCATCGGCCCCTCCAACCACCATTAACCATTCACTCACACCACGTTTGTACTAGACAAGGTGGGGGAAGTGTCTGGCCTAAGGACACAATGCCAGAACTTGGTCCAAATTCAACTACCGGCCTTCAGGTTGGGGGGCGAGTGCTCTACCCATATTAAATTCTGTCATCTTGTTAGATGAATAGTATTTGTCTGCCATGGTGTAAAGAAAGTAAAAAAACATGACGTTTGGTGAGGGAAAAATGACCTGTGACTGTTTTTCCAGTTTCCTGTTATTTGTCAGTCACGATAACAGAACTATAAAAGCAAACATCAAGTTTAGGAGTTTTATAGTGCACACACACAAATATGGAGAAGAATAAAGTCGTCAAACGGCCCAATTTTGTAAAGTTATATATGACATGTTGCTGACTGTATAACAAAAAGCGCCTTTAGATTTAAATTATTGCATTTAATCTGCGTGTATGTCATTACTGAAGGCTTAAGAGTAAACCAAACAAGAATCCACTGTCTCAGGATTAGGTTTGTCCATTTGTCCATGACCGTCACAGGCAGGCCTGGCTTCCATGACTCTGTAGTACCTCAATAACACAAGACGCCCTCTTCACTGACACTTCTGTGCCTGTGGAGAGGACTTTAACAAATCCTTTTTTGTGTAATGTTTAATCAATTTTCATCTTCATCCTTTGGCCTTGCAATTGTTGGTACGCTCTCGTTCACACACCAGCATAAACATACATTGCATGAGAACAAAGCTGGTGAAGAGTCTTTCTTGCTCTGAACTGCAATAGAATAATCTGGTTAAATATTTATAGAAAATACTGCTTAATGTTATGCAGCCTTGAGTTAAGTTGTAAAACGTATTAAAGGAAACATGCATCATTAGTTTACTCAGAGTTGTATTATGAGTAATGTCTGAGTAATCCTGTATTATCCTGCATTTGAAACTTGAGCTGTCACATGTGTTCCTCCGATCCTATCTGGATGTATATTGAAGAAAATGGACTCTGTTTCTACATAAAGGAGGCTAAAATGTCACGCATGAGGCTTTTTTCACAAATAAAAGTGCATAATGAAAATCCGCTGCTACAATAAAGGCACGGGTGCGCAGTGCAGTTGTAGATGCAAATAGATTTTTAGAAGGATTTTATGGCTCGTAAGCTTCATTGGACCGGACAGTGTAGCGTGAAATGGGGATCAGAGAAGAAAGGACGTTCAGCGTATTGTTGAAGCCGGAAGCAGACGCCCGACGCTCAAAGCCCGGCGTACACACTATCCACCCAGCGGCACATAAAGGGTCCCGTAAACTGTTTTAGATTCATCCCAAAGAAGGCTCTGCAGAAACATTGGACTTTTTTTTACTTACAGCCATGTATAAATAAATGAAATGAGTTCTTTGCCTGTGAAGGGGAAACTAAATATATTAACCATTACTATATTGTATAACCAACTATATTCATTTTCCGAGACTGTATTAAACTAGGGTTAACTCCTTATACGCAAAACACATACTCTATTGTTCCATTTGAGACGCTAACTGCTCCTTTTGAGACGTTCTCTGATAAGGAAGGACACCCGGCCGTCAACCGTCATATTCCGCCTTATTTCTGAACGTTATAAATATACAGCCGAGCAGGGAAATCGGCGCGATTCTGGAGCTCCCGTGTAAGTCGCCGGTCACATTCGATAGGGACAGATGGTAAGAGCTCTGTTATCTTTGTATTAGTATTGTACATGGCAGGGATTAAACATGACTGATTTTAACTGTTTCTGATTACCTTTCTTTCATAAACGAGAACGCAACACCTGTTATTTCCATCTCACTGAGATCATCTACTTGATTTTTAAGCATAAATGACAACCGCCACTTCCAAAGACCACTTGACTAACAGCACAAAAAAATAGAATCAAAATTTGGCAGTTCGATGGGACAAATGCTCCCAAACGCAGTAATCCGCAGGCGTAAACGCTGCATTGCGTACGTGTCAGAGCTAGTGTCTGTGAAGGAATGGATTGGCACGCAGAGTGGAGAAGATGCACAATATGGGTGTCAGGCTGAGAGCAGGTGTCTCCCGCTGTGATCCAGATGGGTGCACGCGGGGCACAGCACCCCAGGGAGACAGGTACCAACACCAAAATACTATCAAACTCTCAATGCAGTATACCAAAAATGACGTTTGTTGGGTTATATGTTTGCAATTCTAATTTTGTCATTTGATTTTCATTCTAGGGTTGTTGATCTCTGAATAACCCTCTAAAACATAACGCTTTTGTGTCCTTACGTTGGACAAGGGCGATAATCGACTGAAGAAATGATCGGTCGACTAAAGACATGCTGAACGATGAGTCAACTAATGGGGAAAAAGGTGTGAAACTGACTAAAGACTTTTCAGTATCTGTATGATATGTATCTGTACCTGAACTGCCCTCACAGGACTACCACACTACTTATACAGAAACGTACTTAGAAAAGTGCTTTTATGTGTAATACGGCAGATACATTTAAAATGCTTCACGCCTTAAATCTTCTAACTATAATTAACATCGCCAACTGATTCCATATCGTCTCCTTTTCCGCTGTTGTGCGTGAAAATCTTTACAATTTAAATAAAGAATAAGTTAACAAATACTACATTTTGGTTGACTATACGATATCATCTTCCGATTAATAGACTAAACAACTAAAGCCTATAAGACCTGCTTGCCCAACTCATGCTTTCAATAGCCACGTTTGGACTGGCCCCGCCCCCTGGACCGATTTGCTGCTTTAACACGCTTTGGATTGGTTCTATTCACGACAGAATGCGTTTTCATGCTCACCAAACATAACGGAATTATACTTTTTAATCATGAAGCCAATTGCACAAATTCACAGAAATATGTTTTGTAATTCCAAGTTTATGGCACAGTGAGACGTGGCTAACGCTAGAGTAAAAATGAAACTACTTCAGATTTATTGTCAGCTTTTTCTGCATTTATTTCACTCACTCTCCACCTCCACATGTCATTTTAATGCATTGGGTTTGGATCATGTTTCATGCATTCTGCACTGGAAATATAAGAATGTCAGTGTTGTTGCTAACGTGCGCTAGCTTTGCTTTGCTAAGCATGTCGACATATAAATAACATATCATTTAACATTGCTGGAAGAACGGCGTTTTATCACAAGATCAAGTCAATGTTTGGTGAATATTGTTTGCAGCCAGCGTTATCTCTTGTCCAATCATTTCAGAGCCAAAAACAAGCCAGGCCCCTTTGGAAGCTTGACCTTTCCCTGCCCCCTTTGGATCGATTAAATAGACCAGTATAGTTCCTGACCGGCTCCAAAATGAACCAGAGCGCTCATGTATTGGTGGTGGTCAGACACTGAAGTCCAGCCAAATTGACCAAGCTATATATATTAATCGTCTTCGTTTTCTGTCCTCTGTAAAGTTGGATGTCACAAATCTGCAATCATGGTCTCCCTCTGCCCCTCTTTGCGATATCCTCCCTTTCTGAAGTATTTTTTGACAGACATTGTGGCGGAAAATGTGGCCAAAATACCTCAGTTTTCTCTTTGGATGATTTTGAAAATAACCTCTTCAAGGCCAATTTGTCTTCTGATTTTTTGCAGGAAACCTTTGTCATCCATGCACTTATCTAGCTCCACCTTTCAAATACTCAAATACTCCCAAATGATACCGAATTTCTTTTGTCTGACAGTAATGTTGACCAGTGTAGACTAAACCTCAAAAAACCCGGTCAGATTTGATTCAGTAATAGAAATTCACAACATTTATCAACCCTTGTCAAGCAAAAGAGGCGTTAACGTTTCCCCGGCTCTTGAAGTGTCCACAAGATGGCGTCGCAGTTGGACTTATGAATATGCAAGCAGAGAAAAGAATGTGTGTGTGAGACAGGGACACAGAGAAAGGGGAGAGAGGGGCTTGCAGAATGCCAATAGGTTTTCAGAATTGATTGATGTCCCTTTCTGAGATGGAATGTATGTTATTTCGCTAAAGATATCCAATGCAAAAACACATAGTAACTTGACAAATAGGTTCAATATCTAACCAATCACACCAAAAATCTGAATATTATAATTGTGTCCACCCGCATTTGACTTAGAATAGAATAATGCAGGGTGTTGCTATTCGAATGTGATAGAATGTGATAGCCTCTTTGTTGTGTGTATTCCCTCGGTGCAGCTCGCTTTTCTCTCCGACAGAAAAGGCTACAGCTTCTTGCACTCCCGGCTGTGCCACAAATAGGATGGATGTGCGTGTGTGTTGTTTGGATATGCAGATTGGCTTTCACAGTCATTACGGACCGCAGCGGTCAACCGAGTATCAACAGAAACACCAGATTCAAAGATGCAAGACTGATTTCTCTCGCCGCATGGTATTTGGGTGTCGGATCTGAGCAGACGACGTGTATTTTCGGGAGGCAGTTGGTGGAAGTTGGTTGTACGCACACAAACCCAAACCAAAGGTCACCGTCACTCATCTCACTTACAAAGAGAATGTCCCCCTTTGTCAATAATGCCATGTAATACAAAGAAATCAAGACTTTTTGGGTGTACTAGCATTCAGGGTTACAATACGTTGGCATCTATTAATATTCCAATCTCTAATTGTGTTACGGTTGTTGAAAACTGAAAATCATCTGGTGGTATTGCTGGATTATGGTGGATTATCTGTGAGCTGACATTTCCTGACTCCATGTCCCAGCACATTCAACATTATGTCCCTCATTTTCTGCAGTTTTGACAGATAATGTGAACAGCCGAAGCCGTATTGGCCAAGACGATTCATATCAGAAAGTGCTTGTAATTGTAAATGGTCGTTGGATTCTTTAAGATAAACTTGAGTTTGAGTTATCGTTGTATAGTCTCATGGAACAGGGCATCACAACATGAGCTATTGTAAACTGGCATTAAAGCAAGTCATGCCCAAGTTCTTCACATCAACCAGCTCGAAAACGGGCTAAAACCGGACTTTAGCAAGCAACAGCAAGCTTCACATAATTATGTTTTTCTCAACAAAATGAATGTCATTGATTTGCATCGAATAATATGCCCCAATAAGCAATCACCAATAGTTTGTGATAAAAATCTAACACATTTCTTACCTGTATTGCAGTTCTGACTCAAAGGGGTTCAATCCATCAGTAGCTGTACTCATTCTGTCCGTAATAATCCACAGAAAAACAATATCCACTTTATTTTTCCTGAAGTAATCCCATTTGGAGAAATAGTCCAGTAAACAGCATTTTCTTCAGTGAAAAAAACTCACAAATAAAGCTCCTCTGAAATATCTCAGTCCAGATCAAAACACCTACTCCAGATGCAAAATGGCGCTGGGTGTTTGTTTTCTACACACTTTCAGCTACAGAATGAGACCATCCACGAGTGTTTCCGTTCACGGGTTCGTCTGGCACAGCCTTTTACATCAACAAAGTGTTCCCTTTTGAGACCTGTCACTTTTACCTGTGCTAGCATGCTAAGGAAGTGAGTAGTACTTTTTGATTGACATATTGTTCTAGCCAATGAGCCAAGCTTTAGAACGGTGGGTGGGGTTACAGTGGTGGGCCGTCAGGCCCTCTCTGCTAGCCTAAACATAATCTGAATATAATTTAAAAAAATTATATATTTCCCCAGGTTGAGATTTAAGGGCTGGTCTTTATGTTAGATCTTTTATCCAATCATATTCAGCCATCATGTGTTGCCAGGGATCTAAAATCTGCCGAGGCCTTCAGACCTCAACAGAGCTGGTGCTTGTAGCTTAAAGTGAATGCAGATGAAATGATGTGTCAACCAATCAGCTTCAGAGTTGGCTCTTGTACGTCTCCTGCTGTTACACAGGAGCCAGCAGCAGGTGCATCACGTCTTTTGATTGATCACCAATATTGAGAAGCAGGTCCTATGGGCGGAGCTATGCGAAACCTCACAAACTCAGAATGAGGAAACTGAATTTGATAAACAAATTAATTTGCGTAACACTAAACTGTTTTTTCAACCCACAATGTTGACAATTGATTTGGTCGAGGATATAATTATAACGCCTTTCTCAAGACAGAGCGGGGACAGAGCGGGGACAGAGCGCGCGACAGAGCGGGGACAGAGCGGGCGACAGAGCGCGCGACAGAGCGGGCGACAGAGCGAGGACAGAGCGGGGACAGAGCGCGCGACAGAGCGGGGACAGAGCGCGCGACAGAGCGGGGACAGAGCGCGCGACAGAGCGGGGACAGAGCGGGGACAGAGCGAGGACAGAGCGCGCGACAGAGCGGGGACAGAGCGCGCGACAGAGCGGGGACAGAGCGGGGACAGAGCGAGGACAGAGCGCGCGACAGAGCGGGGACAGAGCGCGCGACAGAGCGGGGACAGAGCGCGCGACAGAGCGGGGACAGAGCGCGCGACAGAGCGGGGACAGAGCGCGCGACAGAGCGGGGACAGAGCGCGCGACAGAGCGGGGACAGAGCGGGGACAGAGCGAGGACAGAGCGCGCGACAGAGCGGGGACAGAGCGCGCGACAGAGCGGGGACAGAGCGGGCGACAGAGCGGGCGACAGAGCGGGGACAGAGCGGGCGACAGAGCGGGCGACAGAGCGGGGACAGAGCGGGCGACAGAGCGGGCGACAGAGCGGGGACAGAGCGGGCGACAGAGCGGGGACAGAGCGCGCGACAGAGCGGGGACAGAGCGCGCGACAGAGCGGGGACAGAGCGGGCGACAGAGCGGGCGACAGAGCGGGGACAGAGCGGGCGACAGAGCGGGGACAGAGCGGGCGACAGAGCGGGCGACAGAGCGGGGACAGAGCGGGCGACAGAGCGGGCGACAGAGCGGGGACAGAGCGGGCGACAGAGCGGGGACAGAGCGGGCGACAGAGCGGGCGACAGAGCGCGCAGGGCAATGAAGCTGCACGATGAAAAGGTAAAGAAAAACAGGGACATATTGAACTTAGTTGAACTGTATTGTTTTGTACTCTTCCCCTGCAATTCAAGGTGACACAACGCCCGCTTACACTGCGTTTCTGTCTAAATGTATAGTGTCTAGAGCCATGGCATCATAATGATGGTAATAAGAGGCGAGTTAATTCAGGTGGTACTGTGTAGGACCCAGGCCCACGGCCCGCCAATATATATATATATATATAAATAAATGAATCAACAGACATTGTTGATTCATTTCTCCCTGTGGCCCTCAGAGGCAACTGTTGTTGTGATTTTGGGCCTTACAAAAATAAATTGATTTGATTTGATTTGATATATATATATATATATATATAAAAAAACAAAGTGAAATCAGATTGGAAACCACTTTCTTCGCAACAATTACAACAATAATTTAAACTTGCTCTAGAGGTAGTATCAGAACTTTAAAGGTTGCAATGAAGTTGCCAAAAATACTAGCGTCAGCATCGTTAGAACTAAGCATTTTGGGGTTCTACAAACAAAGCGTTATCTCTTCATTTAAAAACGTTTGGGCGTAGTGACCATCAAATATATAACGCCAAGAATTCACATAGACAAGGATTTAGGGCACATTTTTCAACACACTTTTTGTCTATTTTCCAAAAGAAACATTTAAATCTAAATCATTTGTTAGAATCCAGTAAATTTTCCAGCCAGAATAGTTTCTACCCATAACAATATACGGCAATGTTCACATTATCCATACAGAAACTAATGAAACTAAACCTGAGAATAACTGCATAAAAAGTCAAGACGCCTGAAGAAAGTAGTACGTTGTGATCCTGTTGTTTTTTTCTTCCAGATATGACACTTCTGTTGATGATTGAGTATCTGGAACTTTAAGATTAAAACAGCGCCCGGAGTCCCTCCACCCAAAACAATAAACACCACCCCTTAAACGTACTGGTCAAAATGAAAACGCTCACCTTGCGAGCCCTTTTGTGAAAACATCTCTCTTCTTAATGTAGTTGTACAAGGTCCTGCTGGGAAAAAAAAAAGTTCAAATTTCAGGAGACTTTTCACCTTCATGGAGGACAATCAAGGTTAAAAACAGATGGGTGCTGCTTTTTCCTTCTCCACAATTTCCATAGAGTTGCTAATAGAAATTTGCTTTTGAATTAGTTCATTCGACATTTTTGTTAAAAGATTAATATTTGATTTAAAAGTGAAACGCTTTTAGAAATGATTGATGGTGGAATATGCGTACAAAAAACAATCACTATCTTGGTATTTTTTGAGGACCTGTGCTTGTCCTTGAAATAGCTAAATAAATTGTTTTTGTGAATAATTTGACAGTACTTGAACCTCTTCTGGAGGAGATCATTCTATAAATACAGACCATTTATGCCTGACATCTTGAGTTCATCATTTTTTGCTCCGTTTTCATGCAACAGTGAGAGAAGCATCAAGGGTCCAACACGGGGAAACACGCCAATTTCAAAATGTAGCACCTTTTTATGCAGTGAATACTGATGATATATTCTACGATGTGTATGCAAGTGCTTTATATATGAGGAAAAGTACAGCAGATCATGGTAAAGGACAAGCCTGACCATTTATGCCATTAGTTTGATGATGGGGCTCTACGTAAAGGGTGATAATCCACATCCTGGTCTTGTCTCTTTTATATGTGCCTGATTATTTTTTATTTATTTTTTTAATCTCGGCAGATAGTTTTGTGTACACACTCCAAACTGTTTGGACTTTAAAAGAAAGAAAAAGAAAATCAGGTAGCGTTGACAGTACCACTTGAAAGATATGTACAATTTACTGTCCAGGATGTATGTACCCTGCTGTCACTGGGATAGGCTCCAGTCACCTGCGACCCCTAATGGGAACAAGGGCCTCTGCTGCTCGGTAGCATTTACTTCTTCTCCAAACACATTAAAGCATGTTTTAAGCTGTAAACTAGTGCTGGACTGGTCAATACCAACTAGTGAGATGGCAAAACTGACAGGTACATAAAAGTATTGATACACATAAATATCAGTATTTAAGGCTCTGTCCACATGAAACTAAATTTAGGAAAATCTGCGAAGCTATTTTGTCTAAAACAGGTTTGATCAATATGAAGCGGGCGTGTCTAAAAACTGAACCTTTTCAAATCAGGTTCCAAAGTGCAAAGATCTCTGTTTTTGTTTTTTGCTGTTGTTACGCCGTATCCGTCACTTTTTTGTGAAAGTGCATCATTGCTCTGACTCTTCTTGACGATGCACGCGTCACACTCCGACAGCAGCAACAACAATGACACCGTACAGTGTTCGTGTACAACCCACGTGCAGTTTTAGCACATGCAGTTATTGGGATCTGATCGATATTATGGTCATAATCTCCATAGTATTACTTCAAATCAAACATTTCTTGTATCGCCCATCACTACTTGTAAAATACCACCATGTTGTCTACAAAGTTCATTTTAAACCACGGGTGGGCAAACTACGGCCCGCGGCCCACATGTGGCCCGTTTGTCTTAATAATCCGGCCCAAGTGATATTTAAAAAAAAAAATCATCTTTTTTTTTCTTTTTTGGCCTTAGTCTTTACTTGTATCCTTAATAAATATGACGTGCAATAAATTAAATAATTGATTCCATAGCCTATATTTGACAGAAAAGTGATATTTTATTTGATATCTATTTTTTTTTTCACACCAATGATCGCGGGCCGGTCCTCCGCCACTTGCCTGGATTCGAATATGGCCCTTGGAGGAAAATAATTGCCCACCTCTGTTTTAAACTCTTTGCAACAGTCTTATGTATCTTACCTAATGCATTCACGGGATTTTAGTCATTCACCACGATGAGTTCATGAGTTTTCACAACTCTCTGAAGCCAGAGCCAGTTTTACCATCATGGAACAACAGCCAGCACGCTGCAATGGACTCCTTTGCACCCAATTAGATGCTTTTACAGTATATTTGTACTGGCGCAACAACAGATTTTAATTCACTACATGAGAAATATTGGAAACACTGTGTAAAAACATAAAATTGTCAGTAATGAGATTGTTCTTTTAGTTGTAAACCCCTCAGAGACTGTGACATCTGACAGAGCAGGAGGGGAGAGACACATGTAAGCGCTCTCCCCTCCCTCACCCGTCCCGCGCTCGTATCCCACCTCTGAGCCACGGCAGGTGGGACAGCAGCGCCGGCCTCTCCAGCAGCCCTCCCGCGTTCACATTAAAACAGCTCCCTCAAGTGTAAAGCCTATTTGAGTCCCCATGAGCCAAACAGCTTGCAGTCACTTGCCGCTCGGATGGTTCGGTGCAGATGGAAAATTGTGCTGCAGTTTTGTTTGTTTTGTGGTTTGGGTGAAATCCAGATACAGTGTGGAGTGGGGGGGCTCACGGGCTGCTTGACTTTATGATTTTAACTTTTCAGACTTTGTGCATAACCTTGGCCGGCAACAAACTGCAATGTATTAGTAAAAGTGAGTAAAAGCAAAGTCCACGATATCTGGTAAAACACCGTCAACATCGTTATAAGGTTGATAGAAATGTTAATTGATACACAGTTGTCATTTAATCAGGATGATGACTATTTATGGCAGTTTTTACCCCTATAGTATCCATATGGCAGTATTTACAGAGGCGGTTGAAGTACTGCATTTCATTTTCTTGAGTTAAAGTACAGATATACCTGGTCAAATATACTCCAATACAAGTACAATTACTTAAGTTAGAAAGTATTCCCTGCATTATTCAATACAAAGTACTATTTCAACTTGGCTACTTCTAAAGACAAGAGGCTAATCCTGTTCAAGCCAACCAGTAAAACTATATTGGCAGAGTACTCGCCTTCTAATCGTATGGTCAGTGGTTTGATTCCCGCTCTAGATCCTTGGTAGTGTCAATGGGTGAGTGGTTCTCTAATGATGAGTGCCTTGAAAGTAAAAAGCGCTATATAAATGTGACCATTAGTTTTAATATTCTTACTACCTCAAAAGTAAAAGCAAGAATAGCAAAACTCTAAACTCTCAACAAAACAGCAGCATTTGAATGAGCCGTGAAAAACCAAGTCTCAACAGAAAACTGAATAATCAATAATACTGCGGTCACTGTAAGAGGAAGTGTCTGGAGCGAGCATCATGAGGCTTAAGGCAAAAGTACTAAACGGAAATATGACTCAAACTAAGTACAGATACTCCAAAACTGTGGATATTTAACATTTGGGTCATCTTAGCATAACATGTTGCAAAGGAATTCCATGCACGTAATTAAGCTATAATTTCTATTCATTTGAAAGACAATTGTTGCCAGCAGGGGGCGCAAAGCAGATTAACTTTAACGAGGATGGAGAGCGATTAGCAAGAGATTCTTTGAAGAGCAGGCAAAAGGACCACTTGCTGGAGGAGGGCGCCACTTTGTGACATCAGCCGGTGAAGCAGAGCCTTTTGAGCACTTGGTATTCAGCACTTGATATCCTTAAATCCAGTGTTACATTTGTGTAGGATCAACAATGAAACATTAAGAAAGACAAATATAAAGCACCTTTGGAAAGCATGTTTCACATACAAGTCTTTGTAATGCAATACTTTAAGTTAATGGCAGATTAGAGAAAACACATTTCACCCCTGTTGTTGTCCTTGACTCGTATTTCACAGTTATTATAATTAGATATTCATTGACATGGTGAAAAGCGTTTTCTATTTTAATCAGTTTAGGTGCAGCGTTTTTGCAGAATTCTCCTTCTCCTCACATTTTCAGCATATGGAATTGTTGTAGTCCAAGCTCCTTTTTTAGTGTTTAAATAGATTAAAATTAGGTTCAACACTATTATTAAGTCTTATCAACTTTGAAAATTGCATCGATTTTAAGTTGTCGGAGTCCATGATGTGCTTACTTTGACAGCTATCGAGCTTTATGTCACAAAAAGCAATCAATATTCCAGAGCCCCATCATCCACCAAGCACATGTTCATTAAATACGCCAAGGTTGATTATACAGTCCATAAATTAGCTCTGTCAAAGTAATGAGAGGAGAAGTCAGCAATTTTTGTGCAGAGTTGTTGGTGAATGTAAAACAAACTCTAAGCACGAGACAGAAGATGTGCGTTGTGTATTTGGCACCTTCAATATATTTGGACAAGGTTTGAACAAGAGTACATTTTGACTATCAGCTTTTGAACTGTTGTCAAAGTTCTATCAAACAATGCATTTTTCTTATTCTTATTAGGCCCGAGTGCCACAATCTGGCGAGAGGCCTATTAATCTCGTAAGGCCGTGCAAAGCACGGCTGCGAAAGTGCGCACGTAGTGCGCACGAAATCGAGCGCGAAGCGCTCGCCCACTTCCAAACACTCACTAACGCACTCCTTCACTCATGCACGCCCCGTGCATACTAATTAGTAGTAGGAAAATGGAACATTACCGTTGTAAACGGGCGAAGCCCGTGCAAAAGTGCGCACTAAACGAGCACTTTACATTGAGATGACGACCGCGAAGCGGTCGTCATCCCCATATAAAGCACTCATTTGCGCTAAGTAGCTCACGAATACGTTCCCCATCTCTTGCATGTTCCGTGCATATAAGCATGTAATGCAAAAAATGAACATTATTACTGTTTAGAGGGCCAAAAACACAAAGTGGGCGGAGCCCACTCAAAATTAACGAAAGTACCCGTCAGTGACCAGGGACCCACACCATGAGGTAGGAAAGCGCGAGCGCTTTCTGAAAATGTATAGTTTATGATATTTGGAAAATGGGAAACATTGTTTTCGCATCGGAATATTATTCTTTCTTCTTTCTTTCTTTCTTTCTATTTTTCACCCAGTGAACATTGACGAAAAGTCACAAAAATTTGCACACCTCTAAAAATCGTGTCTCTCTACATTCTGGCTATTTCCCTTTTCTAAAATAAAAAAAATTGGCGCGTCAGCGCCCCCAAATGTACCAAAAATGCATTGAGAGATGGGAAATGACCCAAAAAAAATCTGATTGTAGAATCATGAAATTTGGCGCAGAGGTAGATGGTGACAAGAGAAGTAAAAAATATTATTACGGCAACGCCGTCCGCCCAACCAAATGTCGGCCATATTGCTTCAAAAATGGCTAAACATGACTTCGGAGTTTTTCCAAACGTCGTACTTTTACGAACTCCTCCCAGGGCGTTGGCCCTAAAAAGCTGAAATTTGGTGAAAATGCTACTGAGGAGTGGGACATCAAAAGTTATCCAAATTACATTGATACCTGTCACGGTCTCTGTGCGGCAAAGCCGCAAACTGTAGCAAGAATTTCAGAAATCTCCCAAATTTAACATTTCTGCCGTTTGCGCAGTTAAAGTCCGAATTGTGTCAAATTAGAATCAGTTGTTAAACTCTAACTCAGAGTTAACTCTGAGTTAACTCTTTGCCCTAAACCTACTTGAAGTGAAATAAATTAATTTGGAGCCACAGCGCCCCCTACAGATTTTATATGGAGGTTAAATATTTAGTTTTGCGAAATTATATGAAATTTGACACACAACTCAATTTTGGCATCCCCATCAAAAAAGTCAATGAGACCCATGTCATAATTGTTATGGCTTTGCCGTAACGATGACCGAAACCTTCCATGTTATTCCAATGGGGAAATCGCCAGAACATGTTTACACTTTAGACTTTCACAAACTCCTCTTAAGGCGTTAGACATTAACCTGAAATTTGGTGAGACTCATCTTCAGGGGTGGACCATCAAAAGTTATCCACATTTTTATTCAAAGAGTCACGGTGTCTGTGCGGCAAAGCCACACATTTTGCCAAGAATTCAAAATAAAATTGCTTTTTGATGGTAAAACAAAGGGGAGAAGATGTGACAGCGTCACAGATTCAGCAGTAGGCGTAATAAAAGGACAATTGGGGCGCGTTAGCGCCCCCTCCTCTTGCGGCGTGGCGGCGGCGTAGCGAGGGCCGATCATTGCCGCTTGCGGCTATATTTTTTGTTGTTGTTGTTGTTGTTGTTGTCGTAATCAATCGAAAAAGTGTATTTATTGAATTCAAATTGCGCTAATTGTATTGCACTCCGATGAGTACAAAGACATGACATTAAAGTTGACATTAAATCTTCCGTCCGTCCCCTTTAGCCGTGTCCTTGCTAATTCGGCCCTCATAACCCCTGACAGCCTATGGCCTGTGACCTGGGCCTTTAAAAGGAGGCTTCCTCACCTGCGCTGGCCCTTCTCGCCTCTGACGTCACCTGCCACCTGGGAGCAATGCAAGCGGCACGAGGACCGGAGCATTCGTTCTGATTGCCCCAAAAACACCCCAAAGTTTAGGCTTAAAGCCAGCGATCACACCAGCGTGTTAACCAGGTTGGTTTGCGCTTTGCGCATCGTGCGCTCACCAAACCCTGCTCAAACCTTGCTGTATGACTCGTGCCGCACGCTCCCCAGGTTTAATGCCCCGGTAAGCTGTCTCTCTTCCATAGATTTATATTATAATCAAACTCGCTCTACTTTAGCACCGTTTGTAGTGCGTGACGTTACGTGCAGGCTTTGTGCGCCAGGATTCCTCCCAGCCACGGCGCGCATAGTACACAGATTCGAGCACCGGTATGTATCTCTTTTCCTCTCTCCCTCGCTTGTTGCGCACGGTTCTGGACATCCATCTGAGAGTTAATTTCCCAAACTATTGTACATTATAGGATTGGTAACCCCGCGGGTCTCTCCTCCGACCCCAAAGCCAGAACTTCCCTCCAAGTGCCCTTTGTGGGTTTGGGCACGTTCGCACCGGCCCCTTTCTACATTGACAGACTGTAACATATCAACGTTTGGAGTTTTCGAGTGTCGGCTCTGGCCCCCAGCTGGACTGTGGGACTGTACCGGGTCCCAGGCCTGCTGCTAAGGACCAGCGCCACCTCCTGGTAGGGTAATCGGGCTAAGTGCCTTAAGGGACAATCTGGGCTGCTGTTTTATTTTACTTTTGTTATTTCGGTGAATTGTTTAAATGTGTCTACTGTTTTAGAGGTGTGAATGAGAGTAGTAGTAGTTTTATTATTAAAAATACAAATGTTTTATTTATCCTGTCTTTAGATTTAATAAATTGTGAACTGTTTTCCTATATCTGAGTCTCCTGGTCCGCTCAAAGAATTTGCGCTTGCCTTACTTGTGTATGTGTCCCTGGCACCAATCCAGGGTGGCGTTTTTGGAAACTAATACAGTCAATAATTATTCGTTTAACCCATAAATTGGAATTCATGTGGAAGACATCCACCTAAACATCATATCCCCATCGTAGCCACGACATTTTGGCGTTCGTTGGCAGGATGCGATTGAGTTGGACCGAGACTTAGAATTGGGTGATTTTAACTTTAGGTTGGGTTATTTAGTGCATCCATTTAGCTTTTGGTGGTTGCTGTTATTCCAGTGATTGGGGGTGCCTAATGTGTGTGGTTTAAAGGTCATTTTGATGTTTACTTGCATGTTATTTGTTTGCAGTGTTCAGTTATAAATTGTGAGTTTTGTTTTCATCTGTTTCTCCTGTGCCTTAAACTATTAACACTTGTCCTGTGTTGATAACATATTGCCGTTAATGCTAATATTGTGCCTAAATTGTTCCTCCTGTCTTGGGTACATAGTGTTTAGGGTATTGGTTGTAAATTGCCCGTTGTAAAATATGGAAGAACAAATGCGCGAGTTACAGGAATTAGTTAAACAATTGAAAGCAGACAATGAAAGACTGCGCCAAGAGCGCTCTGATGCTTCAGGTGCTAGTCCCGGACCGTCTGCTCCGGCTACGGAACCACCCATGGTGCGTGGCAATCCGGGTCCCGATAGACTAGTTTTCATCCCACGTGACCGTAAATACCCTATGTTTCGAGGCCGAAGCGGTATCGGTTTGAGTGAGTGGTTAGAAGAAGCCCAAGCATGTATGAGAGCTCGGCATTTGTCCACAGGTGATCAGGCGTTTTTCTTTGACCATTTAGAAGGAGAGGCCCGCGAGGAGATAAAGTATCGCCCCGCTGAAGAACGGAGTGACCCAACCAAAATTACTGCCATTTTGCAGGACCTGTATGGATGTTCAGAATCGTATGTAGCATTGCAAGAGGCATTTTTCTCACGTAGACAGCATGAAGGGCGAAGGGCTGTTGGAGTATTCGCTTGTTCTAATGTCCTTGATGGAGAGAGTTAAACAGCGTGCTCCAAACAATATTGTAAATTCTGAAATCCTCTTGCGCGATCAATTCGTTGAACAGGTTCTTGATGGTGCTCTTAGGCGTGACCTTAAGCAATATGTGCGTCAGTCTCCTGGGGCAACACTAATTGACGTCAGGGGTGAGGCTATCCGGTGGGAGCGTGAGGGGCTGACTGTGGCCATGCGGGGCCAAAGTAATTCTGTTCCCTCAACCTGTGGAATTCAATATGCGGTGCAGGGTGGCTACCAGCGGTCGGGCCAAAATCCGCCATCCGAGGTAGCAGAGGTGAAGGAACTCCTGAGACGTCAGCAGGCACAGTTAGATGCACTGACACAGAGTATTGCCCGCTTACAGACTTCTCAGCCTCGTCATCGTGGTCGTTCACCACGAACAGGTCCAATAATTTGCCTACGCTGTCAACAGCCAGGCCACATTGCAAGGGAATGTGATGGGCCACCGGTCCAATCCCATCTACGGTCCTCTGCGCGCGGTCACCCACAACCGCGCCAGCTGTCGGAAAACTAGTGCCCACCGTGTTGCAGAGTCACAGCTCGGGTGGGGCATCTATTGGCTCAAATAATCCTTGGGTAGGGCTAGAAGACGCTGATAAGTTAATTTCCTCGTGTCCACATATCGACGTTGGGATGGGTGGCGCCACCGTACCATGTCTTGTTGACACAGGCTCGATGGTCTCAACTGTGACCGAGAGTTTCTTTCAGAAGAACTTCGAGCCTTGGGGTGAGGAGCGTCTTAAGGCCTGCCATTGGCTGGAACTTAAGGCCGCCAATGGTTTGGCCATCCCATATGTTGGCTATCTTGAGGTCGAAGTCAGCCTTTGTGGTAAATTAATGCCCCATTGTGGCGTCTTGGTAGTTAGAGATCCACCTGGACAGACTTCAACTCAGGTCCCCGGTGTGCTCGGGATGAACATTATCCGGAAATGTTACCTCGAGCTCTTCGGCCACTTTGGATCGGCCTTGTTTGGAGAATCATCCAGTTCACTCCCTACCGTCCTTGTGGAAGTTATGCAGAAGTGTCATGTCGCCAGTGTGCAGTCGGCACCTAAGCTGGGCCGCGTTCGGGTCCGAGGAAAGCGGGCCTGTCGCGTTCCGGGTGGTGCAATAAAGTTGGTTACTGCCACTTGTTCACAACAGCTCTCGGAGGGGACTGTATTGTTGGAGCCACCAGAGGCTGGGTTACCTGCAGGCCTTATGGCATCGCCAGCTCTGGTACGTGTGGAACGGGGCACAGCGTACATTCCAGTAGTGAACGTAGGCGTAGCAGATGTGTTTTTGTATCCCCGCACTGTTATCGGTACTCTGGACGGTGCTCGGGTTGTCAGCTTGCCGTCGGGTGTTGTCGAGGTGTCGTCCATTGCCGCTCAAGTAGCAGGCCAAAGTATAAGCTCTCCGGTCCTCGACCAGATTGAGCTACTTGACCTGTCTCATTTACCTCCTGAAGAACAAGTTGGTGCCCGTTTACTCCTTCGGCAACATGCCTCGGTCTTCTCCGCCCATGATCAAGACCTTGGCTGCACAAACTTAATTTCCCATGAGATCCCTTTGTCCGACGATATCCCTATTCGACAGCGGCATCGACGTATTCCACCCTCAGAATATGAGGTTGTGAAGGATCATATTAACCAACTGCTGGAGGCACAAGTGATCCGAGAGAGCTCGAGTCCTATGCCTCGCCGATCGTACTGGTTCGTAAAAAGGATGGCACCTTGAGACTCTGCGTAGATTACCGACAATTAAATTGTAAAACCAGGAAGGATGCGTTCCCGCTCCCACGTATTGAGGAGTCTCTTGACTCTCTTACCGGTGCGCGTTGGTTCTCCACTTTAGATCTGGCAAGCGGATATAATCAAGTGCCAGTTTCTGAAAAGGACCGGCCAAAAACGGCTTTCTGTGATAAAATGTAAATATATGATTATATTTGTGTGTTAAAAGTTATCTGCATCATTAGCCTGGGGGGAGGGAAAGGCATGTATTTCTAATAACATGTGTGAAGATGTTGTAGAAGCAGCCGTGAGGAATGTTCCTCCCATCCTGGGGACCAGATGGGTAGAACATTCACCAAGGTTTTTATCTCTAAAGATAATACCAAAGAGTCGTAAAAGACAAGTGCCTTGATGTGAAGCTGACCAATGAGAAATGTGACCCGCCTTTTTTATGTGTGATTTTAATAAAATTACTTGTAAGAGGGAGGAACGCTGAGAGTGATTTTGGGAAGTCGTTCAGGTTGCTTACAACATCTTGACGCGGCTAAGCCTTCCTCTCCCTTGCAAGCCACACAAAAGACTGACGTTTCTGTGTCGTTTAATATTCTAAGTTGAATTATGTTCTCTGACTGTTAAGTAATAGCATTGATTCATGTGTAATTTCTTGACATTTTAGTGGTCCTTCGAGCCGGATGACAAGCTGTTCTTCGTGGAGAGTGAACTGCAAATCGGTGAAGTCTGTGCACAGCTAAAGGAAGTCCATTTTTCCCGTGGCCGCCCATCAGCGCCTCATTCTCCGCGGGAACAGCCCGTCGTTTCGAGTCAGCGGAGAACAGACGACAAAGAGGTCAGAAAAATTTTGTGTGTGAAAAAGAGTTAGCCATAAAACGTTTTATGCATTTAGTTTGATATTTACTGGAAAAAATATTGTATGCTTTTATGCGCAGTTAGGTATTACTGAGGAAATACCCAGTTTCATATTACTGAGGAAATATTTTAGGCTCTTATGCCCAGTTTAGGTATTACTGAGGAAATACCCAGTTTAGGTATTACTGAGGAAATACCCAGTTTAGGTATTACTGAGGAAATACCCAGTTTCATATTACTGAGGAAATATTGTAAGCTTATGGACGAGATAAGTTTCTCACATAAGCAAGGAGTTTAAATTGCTCACCACGAGTTAAGTTTCTCACCGGAAGTGGTAAGTAAGGAAGTGTGAATGTGTGAATGAGGATTAATAAGTGATTAACTAACAAGTGTGAATCACAATTAATTATGCAAGGGTCACAAGGCGTTATTCTGAGAGATCTAAAATTTGCAGTCATGGGTGAATCTTAAACACCACGTTTATGTCCGGAGGAATCTAATATGGAATTTCTCTAGAAGCTTGACATTGACCGTGACTGTAAAGCAAGTAGCATTTTTCTCAGACGACCGAGACCACATAATGCCAAAATTATCACCCCAAACTGTAAAAAGACAAAGGAAAAGTCATAAGAGGATTTTGGAGGGAGACTTCCAGCGTGCTCAGATGACGTGGCAGAGAGGGGGAGATAAGGGGGGTCAACAACACAGGAGAATGGGGAGAAAGCAGTTCAGAGGACGCTCTGAAGTAAGGTTAGGAACTAAACCCAGCTGGTTTTAAATTTTAGTATTTGAGAGCTCTGTAGAACAAATTTTAAGGGTTTTGTTTTGATTGACAACAATCAATTATAAAGATTGTATTAAACTTGATAAGAGATGAAGATGAATTCAGATTTTTATAGATGGCCAATTTCTTGGGGAATGTGATCACAGACAGGACACTTCCTGTCCCCGACATAGAATACAAAAGTTGTGTTTTTACGGTATCGTGTTTTTTGTGTGCACAGAACAAAGCTACGCTTTGTTCTATTTTTGGACTTGACAAAAATTATCTTTTTGGACTTAATGCATGACTAAATGAAAGTACAGGACGAAAAGACAGAAGTGTTTTTAAATTTAGGATCAAATACAGGCACAGGCCTGGAAGTGATAATATGGGTAAATTAGTGACTACTGATGTTTTTGGACATAGGAGTAGAACGGGCAGTAAGTAAAGTGATAGTAAAAGGTATATCAGTAACTTATTTATTTGTATTATCATGAGGAAACCTCGTATTGCATGTAGACGTAAGCGAGGGAATAAGTTAAATACTGACGTCCAATGCCCTCCCAGGAAAGACATGAATGGGTCATTAACTAAAGGCAAACGACACCAAGTCATAAAGGATAGTCAGAGATAAGGGGCTATTGACTGGCAAAGAATCTGGAGGACTCAGGATGGAGCAGATGTTGTTCTCTTTACGGATCACAGGGACACCAAGAGGTTACACCTCAGGGGGGGTTGACGTGATGAGTAATAGGAAAAGTTAAAATTAACAGGGAAAGAATTTGACATTCTAAAGTAAATACCTGAAGGATTGTGGAGATTCAATCAAGAATTGGATAGATTTAAATAAGACAATATCATCTAAATTTAGACGTTATAGAAGTTATGAAAACCAGTGATAGCAGGACTTAAACATTATAGGACTCAGGACGGAGGCAAGAGATGGTTAGACTGATAAAATTATGTGCCTTATGTACAAGGGGAAGGTTTAGAATCATTTTGATTTTTAATACACATATAGACTTGTTAGAACAAACTAATACACAATGTTTGTAACGCACCACATGAGCAGGTGTGAGAGATTGAGTTTGAAACTCACCTGAAGCACATATAGAAGATTAGCACATATTACATTAGATGGGTGACTTTATTCAAGCCACACCCACAGAGGAGATGTGAAATTTGATGTTAATATTCTAAGTTGTAAGTTGACCCTTAAGGCCAGCTCAACGGGGAATTATTGGGATAATTAGTATAGTTTGATGTATTTGAATACATACATACACACCCACACACACCCACACACACACACGCACGCACGCACGTACGTACGTACATACATACATACATACATACATACATACATACGCGCGCACACGTGGATTGAAACATTTGGAGTTTGAAACAAATGGTGGTAAAACAGATAGGTTTGGCAGTGTCGGATAACAGACACATAGACGGTTTACAGACACACAGGGTGGGAGCCCAGCGCCGTGGAAGGGGGGGCTCAGCCAGGGATGTGACCACTGAACTGTGAAAGGTCAAGAGGTGACATTGTGGAGTGGAGTGACAGACGCAATTCCATCTCTTCCTTGATTACATCCTGGATTAGTGAACGTTGTAAACTATCTGGATTATTGAATTTTGTTTAAGTGTAGTAGTTTGACAAATGGGCAAGGCCATTTATCAAAAAGGAGGGATATGTACGTGTAAACAAATATTCCGAATCAATAATTACAAAAAAAAAATTGTAAACAAGAAAACTGTTTGAAATACACTGAACTGTCGAAAAGACTTTGTTTATCACCGCAGAGAACGTGTTGGAGATGTGGTGTTTACAGAGACGGAGCCAAGTGGACGGAGCCACACCGTGTCGTCCGCACACCGACCATTGGAGGGACGAGAACATGGGTGCTCTCATGGGAAAGTGAGAGAAATGTCTGGACAACACAGCGGCAGAGCCATAACATCGCAGACGCAGGACTTCGTTTGTATGAGTTTTGTCCAGAGTCTACGGTAGAGTACGATACTCTGCTACGATGAACGAGAGCCAGAGGCTACGGTGCGCAGAGTACCATACTCTGTGAAAAGAATCAACAGTTATCATCATCACAGCGATGACGATAATATGGGTGCTGAACACCTGTATTATGCACCGGACAATCGGGACAATCGGGATAATCGATCAACATACACAACTGTGTATACCGGGAAATGAAACATACACAGACATGGAAAATAGAGGGAAGAAAATAAGTTAAAATAACTTGAAAGGTTATGAAATGCATGTCTAATAATGTACAATGTATAATTGACATGACAGTAGCTGAAGAAACACAATGGCATATTATACATCCACTGTTGTTTGCACTAACTAAGAGAGTTTTTTATCTGCTACAACATAACTACATGGAATGTTAATGAGATTATGAATTGAGATGGGAAATGTACCAGTTCATATGTGTCATAGGTGTAACCGAAGCGAGCAGCGGAAGAAGGTCTCTTAAGAAACCAAGCGAGGACGTGATATGGTGGTACGATGGTACGTATGGTGGTGTGGGGACACAGTGCTGAGGGCACTTGGAAGGACTAGGACGATGTCTCTTTTGTGATCAGCATCACCCAGAACCATACCGCAGGGTCAAGGTCGAGAGGTTAGTGGACAATCTGGTTCCAGTAGCACCTGATACTACGTATTTGATTCTATTGGGGTGTCCAGAGAGGTCCCTGACGAGTCAAACTGACTGACCAGAGAGCAGCGGGTTTAAGGGCTTTCCGCTTGTACTTCTATATTTCCCATCACACCGCACAAAATTATAGACAAGATAAATTGTCTGTTTGTCAAATTACAGAGATTGACCAATCTGACTCAAAATTTAGGACAGTAATGCAGTGACATGTTGTGGGCCGAGAGAAAAGAAGTGTGTTCAATGTTTGAAGACTGTGCATTATTTTTTGAGTGTAAAAGTGTCATGTTCACACCAATATGAAAAACATGCTGAAAACTGAAAAGAGTGATGTGTTCGGATATGAGAAAGTGGGCTAATGCTTTGATAAACAGGAGGGAAATGTGATAAAATGTAAATATATGATTATGTTTGTGTGTTAAAAGTTATCTGCATCATTAGCCTGGGGGGAGGGAAAGGCATGTATTTCTAATAACGTGTGAAGATGTTGTAGAAGCAGCCGTGAGGAATGTTCCTCCCATCCTGGGGACCAGATGGGTAGAACATTCACCAAGGTTTTTATCTCTAAAGATAATACCAAAGAGTCGTAAAAGACAAGTGCCTTGATGTGAAGCTGACCAATGAGAAATGTGACCCGCCTTTTTATGTGTGATTTTAATAAAATGACTTGTAAGAGGGAGGAACGCTGAGATTGATTTTGGAAAGTCGTTCAGGTTGCTTACAACATCTTGACGCAGCTAAGCCTTCCTCTCCCTTGCAAGCCACACAAAAGACTGACGTTTCTGTGTCGTTTAATATTCTAAGTTGAATTATGTTCTCTGACTGTTAAGTAATAGCATTGATTCATGTGTAATTTCTTGACACTTTCTGCACTCCATTTGGCTTGTTCGAATGGAATCGAATGCCCTTTGGCCTGTGTAACGCTCCGAGCACCTTTCAAAGGTTAATGCAGCGAATCTTTGGGAGTCAGCAGGGGCAGTCACTGCTTCTCTATCTCGACGACATCATAGTCTTCTCATCCGATGTGGGGCAGCATTTGGGGAGGCTAGATGGCGTTCTGAGTAGGTTACATCAAGAAGGTCTTAAAGTGAAACTAAGTAAATGTAGTTTCTTTCGTCGGGAAGTAAGCTACCTGGGGCACATAATTTCAGATAAGGGAGTTGCCACTGACCCCGGGAAGATCCAGGCAGTGGCTGATTGGCCGGTTCCCACTACAGTGTCCGAGCTCCGCTCATTTATTGGATTTGCGAGTTACTATCGCCGGTTTGTAGAAGGGTTCGCCAACCTTGCCGCGCCGTTGCATCGGAGTGTGGCAGAATTGGTAGGTAAATTTAAGCGAAAGTCTTCCAGGTGTAGCCTGGAGGGATGGGACCAGGAGTGTCAGGCAAGCTTTGATGGCTTAAAGGAGCGACTCACCAGCGCCCCAGTGCTTGCATACGCGGATTTTACCTTACCGTTTATCCTCGAAGTAGATGCAAGTCACAGTGGCCTGGGCGCTGTGCTTTCGCAAGAGCATGGAGGCAAAGTGAGACCCATAGCTTATGCCAGTCGAGGGCTACGAGTGACAGAACGGAACATGTCAAACTACAGTTCAATGAAGCTTGAACTCTTGGCCCTAAAGTGGGCCATGACTGAAAAATTCAGGGAATATTTGTTGGGACATAGGTGCGTCGTGTACACCGACAATAACCCGTTAAGGCACCTTTCAACGGCAAAACTCTGGGCTGTCGAGCAGCGTTGGGCGTCGCAGCTCGCATCCTTCGATTTTGAGTTGAGATATAGATCAGGTCGAAGCAACCGTAACGCAGAGGCTTTGTCTCGCCAACAAGACTGTGACCCACTAAACATGGCCGCTCTTGTTCCGGGTATCACGGTGCCACCTTCCTTACAATTGTTGTACCCACGGCCTGTGGAAATAACGCAGGCTGTGGTGTCCGCGCTGCCGGGTCGCTTGTCGGTTGACGTTCGAGCCCTTCAGAGTTTAGATCTTGTGATTCAAGAGGTAGCAGTCTTTTGGAGACAAAACCGAGAACCAGGCCCTGAGGAGAGAAAACGCTTATCACCTCCCGCCATGGTACTGCTTCGGCAGTGGGACAAGTTAGTGGAAAGGGAGGGGTATACTTTATCGAAAGATCTTTCGCCCTGATGGTGGCGAGGCTGTGTTTCAGCTGTTGTTGCCAGTCAAATCAAATCAAATCAAATCAAATCAATTTATTTTTGTAAGGCCCAAAATCACAACAACAGTTGCCTCTGAGGGCCACAGGGAGAAATGAATCAACAATGTCTGTGGTGGCGATGAAGTCAGACAATGTCTGTGGTGGCGAGGGACGATGTCCCAGGGTCCTCTGTCCTTAGACTCTCCTTCTCGGCCAGGAAAAACTACAAAAAAAACCTCTTTGGGAAAAAAGCGTAGAAACCTGGAGGAGTTCCAGTGAAGGAGAGATCCGACTCTCACAGACGGACAGACGGACACAAGGAGACTGGAGCTGGACCCACTCTTCAGGCAGAAGAGGGACCGTCTGAGTCGAGCTGGACCCACTCTTCAGGCAGAAGAGGGACCGTCTGAGTCGAGCTGGACCCACTCTTCAGGCAGATGAGGGACCGACTGAGGCACCATGATCGAGGAAGTACTGACCCAATTACACAATGATCACGGCCATCAAGGGGTGGAGAAGACCTTGGCACTCTTGCGAGCACGGTGCTACTGGCCGGGGATGTCGAAGGCAGTTAGCCAGTGGTGCCGGCAGTGCATCCGTTGTCAGACAGCTAAGGACTCTAGGCCCCCAGCTCGGGCACCGATGGGTCACCTTTTGGCCGCACGGCCCAATGAAATTATTGCCCTTGATTTCACTCTGTTGGAACCGTCCACGAGAGGTGTCGAAAATGTATTGGTCATTACAGACGTGTTCAGTAAATATACGCAGGCGTTTCCAACTCGTGACCAGCGGGCGTTGACTGTCGCGCAGATCTTGGTCTCAGAGTGGTTTTCAAAGTTCGGGGTGCCAGCAAGAATTCATTCTGACCAGGGGCGCAGCTTTGAGAATTTGGTCATGCAACAGCTTTGTGGTCTATACAATATTGCTAAATCACGGACAACCCCTTACCATCCGTCCGGGAATGGGCAGTGTGAGCGATTTAATCGCACGTTGCACAATTTGCTTCGCACCCTACCCACTTCCCGTAAGCGCGATTGGTGTTCTTGCCTGCCTCAAGTCCTTTATGCGTATAACACCACACCGCACCAGTCTACTGGGGAATCCCCATTTTTCCTGATGTTCGGCCAGGAGCCTAGGCTCCCAGTCGACTTCCTGCTGGGTCAGGTGGTCGATCCTGTGGCGGGGCATCATCATGAGTGGATCTTGGAACATCAAACCCGCCTACAGCTTGCTTTTGAAGGGACGAAGGAACGCTTGAGATCTGCAGCAGGACGTAGGAAGGCTCACCATGACCGGGACATTCGTGATGAACCGTTGAAGGATGGAGATGCAGTTCTACTGCGTAATACAGGCGTTCGTGGCCGCTGTAAAACGCAGGACTTGTGGTCTTCCATTCCTTATGTTGTTGTGAGAGCTCATGAAGGGGGAGCGGTGTACACCATTGCACCTACCCATGACCAGACAAAAGTCAAAACTGTCCACCGGTCTTTGCTGAAGGCCCTGGTTGGTACCGACCTAACTGGGGTGACCCAGGAGGACGACCAACCAGGAGCTACTCGCCAACTATCTGAAGAGCCGTTTAGCGATGTAGACTTGTGGATTGTCTCTGAACACCAATTACCTTCGCTTCTAAACCAAACCGCGGGTAGTCAACCTCCTTTGACTCCGGTCTCTACTGAGCCGGAGATACCTACAGTGGACACACCCACGTGGGAACCAGAGCCTTCATCACCGGTCGACTCTGGCGCGCATCGGTCTAAGCGCCCCACCGCTGGTTGCCACCCGAATCCGCATAACTTGCCACGGTCAACATTGGACATGTAAAACGTAGTCTCCTCTTGCTTGGTAGAACAGGTTGGAAAGTTCATCGTCGGGGCGACGATGCAAGGAGGAGGGGTAGAATGTGGCAGTAGGCCCTCATAACCCCTGACAGCCTATGGCCTGTGACCTGGGCCTTTAAAAGGAGGCTTCCTCACCTGCGCTGGCCCTTCTCGCCTCTGACGTCACCCGCCACCTGGGATCAATGCAAGCGGCACGAGGACCGGAGCATTCGTTCTGATTGCCCCAAAAACACCCCAAAGTTTAGGCTTAAAGCCAGCGATCACACCAGCGTGTTAACCAGGTTGGTTTGCGCATCGTGCGCTCACCAAACCCTGCTCAAACCTTGCTGTATGACTCGTGCCGCACGCTCCCCAGGTTTAACGCCCCGGTAAGGCAAGGCAAGGCAAGGCAAGTTTATTTGTAGAGCACATTTCATACACAAGGCAATTCAAAGTGCTTCACAGCAGGAAAAATGCATTCAAATCACAAAGAAATTACAGAAATACAATAAAATTAACTAAATTAAAAATTATCAATCCAACTGATTTTCTAAACTAATAAAATCACAAACAAAAGAGAAGAGTGCAAAGAAAAAATCCTTTTAGTCATATGCGCAGCTAAACAAAACAGTTTTTAGCTTAGATTTGAACATTGTCAGAGTAGACGCCTGTCTCACATCTTCAGGAAGACTGTTCCAGATTTTAGCTGCATAAAACTGAAACGCAGATTCCCCATGTTTTGTCCTGACTCTGGGCACCAGCAGGAGGCCGCTCCCTGAGGTCCTCAGAGTCCGAGATGGTTCATATGGCACTAACATATCCAAGATGTACTTTGGTGCTAGGCCATGGAGAGACTTGTACACAAGCAGAGCTGCTTTAAAGTCTATTCTCTGAGCCACAGGGAGCCAGTGCAGAGACCTGAGAACAGGACTAATGTGATCATACTTCCTGGTTCTAGTCAGGACCCGAGCAGCAGCGTTCTGGATGTACTGCAGCTGTTTTACAGCTCGTTTGGAGAGACCAGTGAGCAGGCCGTTACAGTAGTCTAATCTACTGGAGACAAACGCGTGGATAAGTCTCTCTAAATCTGGTTTTGACACTATATTTTTGATTTTGGCAATGTTTTTTAGATGGTAAAAAGCTGCTGATGTTATTGATTTGACGTGGCTATTAAAGTTCAAGTCTGAGTCCATTATTACCCCCAGATTTCTAATTTGGTTTGTAGGTTTTAGAGCGAGACTCTGGAGGTGACCGCTAACACTTTCTCTTTGTTTCTGTGGGCCAAAAACGATTATTTCAGTCTTGTCTGAGTTCAGCTGGAGAAAGTTGTTTTGCATCCACAAACTGATCTGTTGGATGCAGTGACAGAGTGAATCTACTGGTCCATAGTCACCTGCCGATAGTGAAACATAGATCTGAGTGTCGTCTGCATAATTGTGATAGGACACATTTTCACTGCGTATCAACTGACCCAACGGCAGCATGTAGAGGTTGAACAGAAGGGGACCCAGGACTGACCCTTGGGGCACTCCACAGGTCAGGGTCATGTGGTCTGAGACACAGCTACCAATTTCAACAAAGTACTTCCTGTCTTCCAGATAGGACCTTAACCAGTTTAGGGCAGTGCCAGTGATGCCCACCCAGTCCTCTAGTCTCTGTAAGAGGATCCCATGATCGACAGTGTCAAAAGCAGCACTCAGATCTAACAGAATTAAGACTGAGGCTTTGCCCGTGTCAGTGTTCAGGCGGATGTCATTTGTCACCTTGACAAGAGCAGTCTCAGTGCTGTGATGAGGTCTAAAACCTGACTGAAAAAACATCAAATGAGTTGTTTATTAAGAGGAAATCTGTGAGCTGTTGGTAAACAACCTTTTCAAGGACTTTGCCCCAAAATGGCAGATTAGAGATGGGCCGGTAATGACTCAGTACTGCGGCATCAAGACTGCTCTTCTTTAGGAGAGGCTTTATGACCGCAGTTTTCAAAGACATTGGGAATGTTCCAGATTGAAGCGACATGTTAACTATGTGAGTGAGTGGTGCTAACAAACTGTTCAGCACAGACTTTAGAAATTTGGTGGGTAACACATCAAGGCAGCATGTAGATGAACTCAGACTGGTGATGATCTCATGGACAGTTTTGTCAGTTACTGGTGCAAAGTGAGTTAGCTCTAAGTGTCTTGGTGGTTTTAGGGTAATTCTTTGCATTGTGGGATTTATAGCATTTTTAATGCCCTGAACTTTGTCATTAAAGAATAATGCAAACTCATTACACTTGGATGTGGAAATGAGTTCTAACGGCAGCTGAGCTGGAGGGTTTGTTAATCTGTTTACTGTGGCAAACAGGACACGCGAGTTGTTACTGCAGCTTCCAATTATTTCAGAAAAATATCTTTCCCTAGTTCTACATAAGATTAGGTTGTACATATTCAGCTTTTCTTTGTAAATCTCTTTTTGAACCTGGAGCTTTGACTTGCGCCATTTCCGTTCGGCCCTGCGGCACTCCCTTTTCTGTGCCCTGACCGAATCATCATTTCTCCACGGCGCCTTCTGCTTATTTTTAACCATTTTAGCCTTTATAGGGGCGATGGTGTCCAGAACATTCAAAACACTAGATGTAACAGAGTTCAACAAATCATTTACATTAGAACATGAGACATTTTCGAAGTTTATCATTTCCATAAACAGTGCACCTGTGCCATCACTTATGTGTCTCCTCTGAACAACTGCAGGACCAACCGGAGGTTTGGGAGAAACAGACAGGTCAAAGAAGACACAGAAATGATCAGACAGAGCAACATCGATCACATTAACATTTGAAATATTTACCCCCTTTGTAATTATGAGATCTAGAGTGTGTCCTTTGCTGTGGGTGGGGCCTCTCACATGCTGAGTAAGACTGAAGGTTTCAAGGACAGCATCAAGTTCTTTAGCGTTTCTGTCACAAATATTATCAACATGCACATTGAAATCACCTGTAATGACCAAACCATCAAAGTCTGTGCATATGACTGAAAGCATCTCAGTAAAATCATCAATAAAACTTTGGCAGTGCTGGGGAGGCTTGTATAAAACAATGAAGAGAATGGATGGAGACCGTTTTAGCTCCATTTTAAAGGATACATACTCAAATGATGAAAACACCCCAAAAGACAACCTGCGGGTAATTATTTCATCTCTAAAGACAGCACAGACTCCACCCCCTTTTTTGTTTTCTCGTGTTTCAGATTCAAACTTAAAGTTGGGTGGAGCAGATTCTATCAGAACTACATTTCCTGTGTTTTTGTCAAGCCATGTTTCAGTTAAAAACATAAAATCAAGATTATAAGAAGAAATAAAATTATTAATTAAGAGAGATTTGTTACATAAGGATCTGACATTTAGCACAGCAAGTTTCAGACTAGTTTCAGTGAGACTGGGCTTTATCTTTTCACAGGGAATATGAATCACATTTCTCAGATTGGGCCTGACTCGCATTTTGTTTTTCCATCTCTGTGATGATGTGACTACAGAAATAGCACTAGGGGGGGCTCTTTTTACATAGGGCCCCGGGTTGGTTTGATTTTTAATATGACAATAAGTCCCGGCAACGCTGAGACCCAGTGCATCCTAGCTATGGGAGATACCAGGTGAGAGACGAGGGGGGATGGGTGGTGGGGCTTTTGTTGGTGTAGTCGGCTTGTGCAGGGAAAAGTTGATAAGTATTGACATAGCCCTTGCTATATTGGGCGTGAGTGGAGCCATCTTAATGCCTGATTTGATCAGACTTTCAAAATGGCTGGGAAGGCCCATGGGTGAGAGTGGAGATGAGAAGGAGAATGAAGAATCTTTAGTGGGAGTAGATGTTGCAGGGGGAACCCAGGGCTGGTGTGAAGGCAGGGGCGATGACAGGGATGTTGTTGGGCTTGTCACAGATGGGTCCAAGGCCTTTGAAGATTGTTCCTTTGCTGGAGGCGGTGGAGGTGAATGTGGAGCAGCTGGAGCTGAATCCTTTGCTGGTGGTGGTGGAGCAGCTGCTGATGAATCCTTTGGTGGAGGCTGAGGTTGTGGTGCTTTTGATGTTGAAACATTGGCTCGGTCTCTGGCTGAGGGAGCAGGAATTCTTCTCTCATTCCTCTCTTCTCTAACTATCTGCTCAGGACCCTGTCCAGGCCCAGTCCAATGCCTCAGAGCGTGGAGCAGGTTCTCTGTCAGCACCCTCACTCCACCTCTGCATAGGTGGGGGCCATTTCTCTTAAACAGGTCCTCTCGTTTCCAGAATAGATAGAAGTTCTCAATGTAGTGTAGTCCTCTCGGGGGACACTCTTTCGACAGCCATGTGTTCAGCTGAAGAAGCCGGCTAAACTTGTTTATCCTCCTGTCGATGTTTGGAAGAGGTCCACTTATGAATGTTTTGATTTCCATTTTATCAAGCACGTCGAATAACTTCAAGAAGTCTTTTTTCAAAACTTCAGTCTGTTCCCGCCGCATGTCCACTGCACCCACGTGCACAATCAGCTGTTTAGCTCCTCCATGCTTAGCCATAATATTTGGAAGGAGTGACGTTATCTCAGAAACAGTGGCGCTTGGAAAAGAATGTGTGTTTATCTTTTCATGCGTCACGTGACTTATCGCGCCGTCCCCAACTAAAACAATGACCTTGGCTTGTGGCACAGATCCTTCTCGCTGTATTTTAGCCACGTCATCTTTCCTTTTTTCATTTAATTCCATCTCTGAAAGTGGTGAAAATCTGTTTGTGAGCTGTATTTTAGGTGACTTCACCTTATCTTTGTATCGTTTAGGCTTTGCTCCAAGTTTGTTCCAAGAAACAGCCTGGTCTTTCTGGTTTTTAGACAGTTTTGGAAACGACACAGAGTCACTGCGGTTTAGGTTGAAAGTAGCAGTTTTTCTTGTAAAACGTGTGCTCTTCTTACCGTCGGTCGACACAGGAATGGTATCGTGAAGAACTCTTTCAGATTCCAAAACAAATATCCGTGTTTTCAGCTCATTAATTTCTTGTTGATATTTCCGACAGCGTTCACAGTCTTTCTCACTTCTTCTCCCGGACATGTCGCTGGCGTCAGATATGTCGTTAAAACTGGAAAAATGTTCTTAAAATCCTTGGTTTACTTGAAAAAGTCTAAAGCAAAAATGTTTGGAAGACAAAAACTGATTAAAAAGCAAAATAAATAAGGAAAGCAGCGATAGCAAGCGGAGCGAGCGAAAAAGCGTGTGCACTCTTCGGAAGCAGGGTTGTAAGCTGTCTCTCTTCCATAGATTTATATTATAATCAAACTCGCTCTACTTTAGCACTGTTTGTAGTGCGTGATGTTACGTGCAGGCTTTGTGCGCCAGGATTCTTCCCAGCCGCGGCGCGCATAGTACACAGATTCGAGCACCGGTATGTATCTCTTTTCCTCTCCCCCTTGCTTGTTGCGCACGGTTCTGGACATCCATCTGAGAGTTAATTTCCCAAACTATTGTACTTTATAGGATTGGTAACCCCGCGGGTCTCTCCTCCGACCCCAAACCCAGAACTTCCCTCCAAGTGCCCTTGGTGGGTTTGGGCACGTTCGCACCGGCCCCATTCTACATTGACAGACTGTAACATATCAACGTTTGGAGTTTTTGAGTGTCGGCTCTGGCCCCCAGCTGGACTGTGGGACTATACCGGGTCCCAGGCCTGCTGCTAAGGACCAGCGCCACCTCCTGGTAGGGTAATCGGGCTAAGTGCCTTAAGGGACAATCTGGGCTGCTGTTTTATTTTACATTTGTTATTTCGGTGAATTGTTTAAATGTGTCTACTGTTTTAGAGGTGTGAATGAGAGTAGTAGTAGTTTTATTATTAAAAATACAAATGTTTTATTTATCCTGTCTTTAGATTTAATAAATTGTGAACTGTTTTCCTATATCTGAGTCTCCTGGTCCGCTCAAAGAATTTGCGCTTGCCTTACTTGTGTATGTGTCCCTGGCACCAATCCAGGGTGGCGTTGTTGGAAACTAATACAGTCAATTATTCATTTAACCCATAAATTGGAATTCATGTGGAAGACATCCACCTAAACATCATATCCCTATCGTAGCCACGACAAAGACAGAACATACATGGTGGTGTCTTCTGGCATATCACAGTTTTTGCATGATTTTGGCAGCTCATTAGTGAATATTTGAAAACAGCAAAGGCCCAAAACAGCTGCCCTGAGGAACCCCACATTCTATTCTTTTAAGAGAGAGAAACCACCAATATAGAATGCAGATTGTTTTTTTAGTGCTGAACAAGAACTCATGATCTAACAAATCCAAAGCAGAAATGGCCTTCACGATATGTGAGTAGTGCTGCCCGATGGTGGAGTGGTTAAGGCGCCAGCACACACGCTAGTCTCTATCTGCAGCTGGCGGCAGTGAGTCTGACAATTTGCTGCATGTCCTCCCTTCTCTCTCACCCCCAGTTCACGCTCAGCTGTGCCTACGAGACAAAAAAAATAAAATCCTTAGAAATTGTGTGAATAAATGCTTATGCCTTACTTACTTGAATACAGCCACAACTTTGAATACATTTACTGAGATGGCAGTGTACCCAGCCCTGCACATCCTGGAGCAGATGAGGTTTTAGGCTGTGAGACCAGTCGTTCAGAGGTGATTCCGGAGAGGAAGAGAGGGACAGACAAACGTGGGCTCCTTGTTAATGTGTTTCTAAGTGCAGGCGTTTGAAAAGGTGAAGCTGTAATGTCAGAGGAACATGAGGAGACACGGGAGCGGGTGGGCTAAAGGAAGTAGCCCACAGGGAGAGGTCTCGGGCTCGGGGGATGAAATGGAACTCATCCCACCTGCCACGAAGAGAAAACGCTCTGTAGATTCTGATCGCAGCTGGAAGGAAGTTTTAAGTGGAAGGATTCAGCGGAACAGCAGGACAAATAGCGACTCAAAAAGATGCCAGCGAAATTTGTAGTCGTGATTTGGAAGTTAACAGTTTATTTATTTGAATACCCGTTCACTCGATGCAATAGTAGCATTAAATATGAAAATATGTACCGTACTTTTTGGACTCTAAGCCGCTACTTTTTTCCTACGGTTGTAACCCTGCGGCCGATACAACGGTGCGTCTAATTTATGGATTTTTACTAGACATGGCAGAACAAAGACACACGTGGCGCGCGGACATGTGATATACGGGTCTGCCGCGGTGAAATGAGACTTTCCTGGCCCTACCTGACCCGAGGAAAACCCGTGGATCACAACCATGGAACAATCTTTCTGTGTAAATATCTTATGTTGCAACGTAACAGTCGATAAACACAAGCTCAAGAGCAGATGAACCAGATGTGAAGACTCAGGCAAATCATCTCACACAGAGTGACCAAGGACAGAGGGGACAGAAGGGACAGATGTGATGTGTTCTTTGTTTGTTAAACTTCAAAATGCTGTGTTTTATTACAATCCAACTCATATTCACTGAGAAATTAGTCCAATTAGACCCGTAGCAGAACACGTTTATTTAAATATCTCATGTTACAAGTGAGCACCTGCGGCTTAATTTCTTTGTAAATTTTGTTGGCGCGGCTTTAATTCCGGAGCATTGTATAGCCTGAAAAGTATGATATATGTATTCTGAAAGATATTTCCTGTTTCTAAATTCACTTGACAGCTCATGGTACAATATGGCATACATTGAAAAAGCCACAGAATATTGAGCATTATCTTTCATATATTCATAGAAATAAGGAGTGTTTTCAACAGTGAAAATAGTTTCATCAATTCAAACTTTCCAAAAGGTCTTCAGTTTGTTTCCTAAAGTTCTGATAATATACTATACTTATGCTTTGGAAGTAACATCAGAACACATTTGCATTATGCAGTATTTCACCGGTGGCTCTGTAGATTGTGAATGAGACAAAACACACTTTATGATCCTGTATCACTGACATGGCCATGAGGGTCCACCTGGAAATCTACTCATTTGATATTAAAGGACACATATTATGCAATATTTGTATTGTTTATCCTTTAAACATGCTCCTGAGTACTTGGAATTTCATGTTTTAGAACTTTCATTCATTCATTCTACCGCTTGTTCCCGTTAAACACATGAACACACACACTGTTCACACCATCAGTCATGGCTCCGATCAAAGTTTACTTTAGTGCTAGTCGCGCTTTTGCATTAGTAAATGTGAATATATGAACGAGTTATAAGGAGATAAAGTCCTGTTAACGGAGGAGCTCCTCTTCTTCATTTTTGGGCCGATATAAAGGGCTGATTTGTATCATTTTCCCGGAATTAAGTAATTTGAATTTTCTACAAACTAGAAACTGGTTGGTTAGTTTGTGTTGATTATCTTATTGGTTAGTTGGTTGTTTTGTTGGTTTGTTAGTTGGTTGGCTGTTAACTAATTGGTTGGTTGGTTGGTTGGTTTGTCATTGGTTGATTAACTCCTTAGTTAGTTGTTGTTAGCACACAAGTTACTGAATCTATTTTCTGTAAAAGCAATTTTTTTTCGGGCTGAGTGTGTCGTGTTGTATTTTACGAGGACACGTGATAAAAACATGTTTAAATTATTAGTGATAAAGAATAGTTTCGGGCTTCATTTGCTCATTTATAAACCTAATTCAGTACAGTATAGATTTCATTGGCGTAGTTTTACCTCAGACGTGCAACTTCCTGTTTTCTAATTGACTGACTCGATTGATTTGAACCAATCAGCTCCAGAGGGACAGAACTGTCTAACCCTGTTCTCAAACTTAACCTTTACCAACTCCCTGTTTATTGAGAAAATGAAATGCATAGACTGTCATAAATGGCAATCTGCTCATATAATTACGCATATGTCACTTGGCTCTAGATGTGGATGTAAACAGACGTTTTTGAAAGCTAAGGATTGCCAGAAGCATCTTGCATTGTGCCTCCTTGAAACTCCACAGGGCATAAAAAACTTGACACACATGGCTCAAAAATACACTACAGTTTCTTCCTGACAGCCTTTTCTCAGTTGTTATGTTAAATGGAAGTTATTTGAGCTCAAAACATTGTTGTTGTCGTATTACACTCACAGATGAAAACACAAATGAGCTTTGTGGCTGTTTCATTGTGCCTTTGCTGAAAATGACTGCTTATTCTGTGTTTGGTGCTTTTCGATTGCATTTTCTGGACAAATTTAAAGTAATTTTTATGTCCACAATTAAGTTTGTCTGGGCCTCCACCATCTGTTTGTATCCACAGCACAGCTTCTGAGACAGCTGGTGTCATAATAGAACGACAGAGAGCATTTTTACAACAGCCTTTATGAGAATGCATTGTATACTTGGGGGGGAGTATACATTTATTTATATATTCGGACAACTACCCACGATTTATTAAGGTTAAATGAAAGCGGGTGGCTGCATTGTGCATCTTTGAGGGAGTAATGCGGATCAAAATGACAATATCTTACATCTATTCCAAAAACACAATAACTTCCAACCGCCTCAACTCTCTATTGTTATGGCCCTTACACAATAACATAAACTGCACACTGTATTTTCATCTCTAAAGGCCATTAATGTAATGGACTGTGCAAAAACCCATCTTTGTTCCATTTTCGTTTTCAACATTTTTATTTTTAATTTGTTTTGCAACGCCATTAATGATTGCACACACACACACACACACACACACACACACACACACACATGGAATAATGTTGACCGATTACAACGTCAGTGCCAGTGTTCCAGTGCATCCTTTCTCGTGTGTTGCAGGCTAAACTCGCAATTAGATTTAAAATAAAATGACATTTAATAACACAGATGTAAATCCCCCATTATGCAGCATATTAACACAAAATGAGGAAATGGAAAGTCGTATTGCTAATGACTGCATACATTTTCCGTTCCATGTGTAAATGGTGGAAAGGGCAGTCCAAACTAATACTTTACATTATGTGAATATTTAACAATCTGCAGAAGTATGATTCAGTGTCTAAAAAGAAGTGTTGTGTGTACTTCCATAATGCAGTAATATAAATAGTGGAGGAACAGCTCACCAAACTAAAAAGAAACTAAGGAAGTAAAGTGAGCTTTGTCCCGGCACAAAATGTCACTCTGACCCGTTCAGCAGCTCATATCACAGAAGGGACTTGCAAACAGAGTAAAGAAATAGCTTTGTAAATATAACTTTTACGGCCGCACTTCTCCCCGTGGAGATGATGACTTTGCTTGGAATATTCCACAGTAAATGTAAATCTGGCTTGCATTTATTCTATCAGATGTTTTTGCTCAGGAAAACATGCATTGTCACTATGAGCAGGGTGGCTTTTCCACAGATCTGACCTGTAATTGGCCTGGTTGCGTTATTTAAAGTGCATATAACAGGTTCTCTCATCATAACAAAGGGTGTTTTTCTAATTATTACATTGTTCCCTCTGTGCTAAATATGAATCATATTTTTTAAGTTGCATTTTGTGAAGAAAATTGGAAAAATTAAAGTTGAAATGTACAGGAAGTAGTTCTAAAACAGAATCCCGTCGTCTATGTCATCAATAAGCGACATTCCATAGAAGCATTTCCATAAACTGATACATATCTCTGACAGTTAAAACTAGCATTTAACAAAATAAAAGCGTTATCAGGGTGTATTATTTGTCAAATCATAACTATTGTGCAATTTATGATGAGTTTGGCGCGTCTTTACGAGATGGTTGCTAGGTGACAGTTGTGGAATTATTACCTCCACCTCGTGTTAGACCAGGAAGTAACATTATAAACTGGGGAAAGACTTATATAATAATAATAATATAATCATGTTCACTACATTTTGGTGAATTATGTAGCTGTCATTTGCACTTTAAGTTGAATATTATACTATGGAACGTTCTAGCATAATGGCTGTTCAAATCAGACATTATGCTGTGGTGAGCAATAAAGCTTCCAAATAGCCTGGTTGCAAAATGACCAACGATAACAAAAAATATATAAAGTCAATGAGATTTCAAAAATGTTCTTTTGCAATATTTTGGTGACCTCCCGCTGACCACTTCATTTGACTTGTTTATATCGGCTGGAGCTGAGGAGGCAGTATTCATCTCTTTCTTCAATGTTGACGGGAAATCAATGCTCCACGAAGCCCTGCTGTGACATTAGAGAAACAGATTTTTTAAAGCAACAAAACCGTATCTGTATTTCGATTGCCCAAGTCCAAATGACCAAGCAAAGTTCATTTTGGTTCAGCCGCGAAAAAGCTCAGACAGCCACAGTTCTTGTAAGATTCGATGTTACAAAGTTTGTGAATTGAAAAGGCAAGTTTTTACTTTAGCCATAACGGCATTTAAAGGTTGAGCAATCATAACGCTCTTTTTAGGGTTCAGAAACACATATCCAAATCAGGCTGGGTTTTAAAATGAACATTCTTGTGGCTTTTATTGGCTTTTGGTCATTTTTGGAAAAGTATTTCACATTTTCTTCAAATAATTTTTACATTTGGAAAACACTTTTGCTGTCAGTAGTGGAAATGGACCCAAAAATATAAAATAAAATTAATTAAATATAAAAACCAGATTGATCAACGAAACAAGCGCAAAGGAACGGAAATACAACATGTTTTTAATGAGGGGACAACAATATAACATGGATAAAAGCACAAAATACGTTCAGCATAACTTTACGGAAGACATTTTGTGCTTTTTCTGTGGTATTTTGTATTAAACTTTACTATGTAACTTTATTTATCAGAAAATAATGGAGTCTTCACAATTTCATGACATTGTTTGTTCAATTAGCTGTACTGTATGTACTGTATTTACAATAAAAATACTATACTCTTCCTTTCACTTCTACACATGGCACACACATTAGAGACATACATTTCTCATGATGGTCCTCTTCTGGGCCATGATAAATTGGACAACTAATGTGACAGTTTGGCCTCGCAAATCCTGCTAGCTCTGTTAAAGCTCATGTACCGGTAATTTAAAACATCTTCGTTCCCATCAAGAATACGTGACTTGCCGCTTCGGACCCAGAATCGCTTGCTTTAATTAAAAAGGAAGGAAAAAAGTCATTAAATCTGACACGTTTTACCCTCAAACACAAGCAAAACCGCCGTTTCTCATTCGGGATTCTTCTCCATCATATTTCTATGTAAATTCCCCTATGCACACAAGCCTCAGCATATGTTTGGAGAAATCTAATTACGCATTGAAATTCCAGAGACAGCCTGGGAGTTACTCATGATTTATTGATTCCCGCGGAGCAGACATTAATATTGTGGTTATGATTAAGACTTGTCTGACTTACTTTCTGTGACATCTTGGTTTTGTCGCTTTTACAGTGCCGCAGACTTGCCGCGGTTCAGGACCTTGTTACAGTTAACCTTTCCGGGAAAAAAGGTCTACATTTGACATTTCCGGGACAGACGTTTGGCTAAGGCCATGTGACACATTTAACATAATCCCAAGAGAAATGTCTTTGACCTCTACAGACCTTTACATTCAATGGTGTTAAATGTGACATGCAATGCTTTAATGTGGCTGTATTAAAAACATTAGAGACACTTTCTGTCGAGTCCATTATTAAATCACCATTGCCTTCTGTTTCCATAGCGATTAAAGCGATCGTGCTCGATTTTGAACCATGAGCGAAGATTCCTTATGGTTCTTTTGGAGGACAGATAGAACTTAAAATAAGGTATTGTAGGATATGCAGATGTCCTCCCCCTGTTGCCATGGTGACAGGAATGCGGGCTAGGTGTTATCTACTGCCCGTGTGGAGTTTTACTGCCCTCAGAAGAAAGAGGACGTGATAGCGACAACAGAGACGCTCTGAACTTTGAAAATAACTCTTCATCAAATGACTCCTTTTGGATTACAGAGAGTAACGATCTCTCCAAGACAACGCTAAAACGCTGAAAGACTATGCGGCTTTAGTGGTTTTAACAGACAATCATCAGATTGCAAAAATGTGTCCACCAGATGACTTTACATGTACATATTGTGTCATCGTGTTTAACATGTCATTTTAACTGTTTCATAACTTTTGGACAATTTTACCTTTTTGTGTAACTCTTGTGGCCTAAAGCCAGATCTCGTCTCCTTATCAGCTCTGACCCCAGCGTGCATGCTGATTGGCTGAAGCCACGGCGCCAAAACCCCCGCGGGGAAAGACAAAAGGAAAGAGCAGAGAGTTACAGACCAGTACCATCTGAGCTCCAGAGCGAGTTCCATCCGAGTTTCTTTCGAAGCTCGACCCTCCATCCAGGGTCCCACCAGCAAGATCCATGAGGCCTTGGGAGCAGGCCTCGGGCCTAGTTAGCGTGAGCGATGCTACGCTATGGGACAAAGACTTTTCCAAGAGAAGCTAATGTTCCCTCCCGGAACTAAGAAACCTGTGCCCGTTTTTAAAAACGTGATTGATGCTGCATCACGCAAAATCACCTTTTGCAACTTTTTCAAGTCCACAGCCTTTTAGACCAGCCACATCGGTGGAGCAGCACGACGGCCTTTTCATTTGGGAACGCCTCAGAGCCAAGGAGAACGCAGATCGCAGAACCGATCCAGTCCTTCTTTGGCCAGACAACGTCAGAGCCGAACTCCAGAGCAGGCCCTTGGACCCCACGCAGCACGCAGGCCCATGGACCCCACGCGGGCCCTTGGACCCCACGCAGGCCCTTGGACCCCAAGCAGGCTCTTGGACCCCACGCAGGCCCGTCTCCTCAGGATTACAGCTTCTGGTTCCGTTCGTATGAATGCACTTCACAGGCTGGCTGAATTTCATCTTAGAGTTAACTCTTGCACACACCTAGATAGATCTAGAACCATCATGTCTAGTGTATTCCATCTGTTATCGACTCATTTGCATATTCCTGATTCATATTTATCTGTTTAATTCTTTGGTCAGTAAATCTTCATAAGCCACATTTGGTTAAGTGTTCCTTCATTTCCAGAAAAGGGGTCAATGTCACGGTTACGTTCTCAAACCTTTAGATCAACGAGCAAATTAATTTCTAATTAATTAATTAATCTAGATATCTGATTTTAGAGTTGTTAAATTGCCGATTATCCGGCTGGTGCCCCATTCTTCTCTTAAAAATACGATTCAAACTTACCCACACTTGGGCAGTGTGTCATGTTTGAATTCTTGAGCAATTCTTTAATCAATATCAAACCTGAATGCCCCGCCCCCTTTACAAGTGGGTGGACATTCATA
This sequence comes from Eucyclogobius newberryi, assembly GCF_026437365.1. Taxonomy (NCBI): domain Eukaryota; kingdom Metazoa; phylum Chordata; class Actinopteri; order Gobiiformes; family Gobiidae; genus Eucyclogobius; species Eucyclogobius newberryi. The sequence continues at coordinate 22,866,062 of NW_027315812.1, forward strand.
ACCTTACAGTACTTATACTAGTATGTTACCCTACAGTATGTACTGACAGCATACATCTGTGAGGCGTTCCTTCATCAGAAATTGTGTTAACACTTCATCTACTGGCAACAGAGGGAATTACACAAGGGAAATAAACAAAATCTAGCCTATCCTGTCATGTTAATGCTGGCACACAGTTGTAATGAATGCAGTTTGATGACAAAACTGTTCAGAACAAGTCTTTTGATGATGAATGGACTTAAAAACACAGAAGAGAGATGAGCTTTACCTATGACGTCACAAATCTGGGAAATTTTGAGTGTTTTCTGAGGCTCCGAGGGAAGAGGACTTACTAAACAAGAATCATCAGACAAGCATAAATGAAGTTAGATACAACTCCAGGTGTGTTTTTGAGCAGGAACAACACAATTAAAAGCTCAAAAAGGCAAGTTTGCATTGTATGTGTCCTTTAAACAATTACAGAAACCAAGCAAAGCATTAAAAAACGTGATTGAAAATGTAAAGCTTTGGCAATCAGACCCCGGCATAAGGCTTTGCGATGATGGGCCTGGGCTGATTATGTCATTTAGGGGATGTCTTCACCAGCAGGAGGTCTGGACACTGGTGCGAGAGGGTGAGGATGAGGGCGAGGAGAGCAGAGGGGACCAGATGCCAAGGGGGAACTGGAAAGTGAATGTGCCATCTGGATTTAGGGTTTAAATAGAGCAGACTTGATGGTTATTGGGTGCAGATGAGGTGAGGCGTGCAGCAGGTTAAAAGTAACTGATGAAGAAGAAGCAGGTGAGCACTTCTTTATACTTAGCCCTCAAAATGACTTCAGGGTGGAAGTCGAAACAGCTCGATTTCACACAGTGCCCAGGTGACTACATTTGAAACATTTTCTACCACGTCCTGTATTAGCATAGGCCAGCGCTTCACAAACCTGTACAAATATTTGTTGAATTTGCTGAGTTTTGCAGTTTTTGTCCTCCTTTGGGCTAGTCCAGGGGTGTCCAAACGTTTTTCACCAAGGGCCGCATTTTGAAACTTATACGGAGCACAATGTCGAATTTGTCAAATAATAAGTAGCATTTTACATTGTTTTGATTCCTCCACACCATTAATAATACATGGAACATTAATATTAGGTTGGTATAACGTCAAAATGCTTGAATTTTTCCTATTTTACAGTAAATTTGACTACTTTTTGATGTTTGGACCAACCTAGCAGGAAGCCGGAGGTCCAGCAAAAATTGGTCTGAGGGCCGCATTTGGCCCCCGGGCCGTAGTTTGGACATGCCTGGGCTAGTCCTTTAGTATTAAGAGTCCAATTTTACACCTTTTTAAACACTAGTCCAAGAATAAATGTGTTTTAGACCTGGTTTGGATCTGGTGGGACTCGAAAAACCAAATATTTTCAAAGTTTGAGAACCACTGGCCTTTTCTGGGATAAGTTTGATGTCGGTATACTTATGTTAGCATTGGCATTATATTATACTTTTTTTAAACTTTTGAAAAACAAATAAAAGTGCTGTTGGATGCCACATTGATTTGGAGTGAGGCTTTTTAAATGAGAAGGGGAAAAACAAAAGACAATAGCTGCTGTGAAGTCAATTTGAACGTTCACTCAAACAACTAAATAAATGTTGATCCTCCATCCATCCATTTTCTGCCGCTTTATCCGGGGCCGGGTCGCGGGGGCAGCAGTCTGAGCAGGGACTCCCAGACTTCCTCCTCCCCAGACACTTCCTCCAACTCCTCCGGGGGAATCCCGGGGCGTTCCCAGGCCAGCCGAGAGACATAGTCTCTCCAGCGTGTCCTGGGTCTTCCGATAGGCATGCCTGAAACTCCTCCCGAGGGAGGCGCCCAGGAGGCATCCGGAACAGATGCCCGAGCCACCTCAGCTGGCTCCTCTCGACGTGGAGGAGCAGCAGCTCTACTCCGAGCTCCCCCAGTGTGGCAGAGCTCCTCACCTTATCTCTAAGGGAGCGCCCAGCCACACGGCGGAGGAAACTCATTTCGACCGCTTGTATCCGCAATCTTGTTCTTTCGGTCACTACCTAAAGCTCATGACCATAGGTGAGGGTAGGAACGTAGAACGACCGGTAAATTGAGAGCTTTGCCTTTCAACTCAGCTCCCTCTTTACTACCACTTTATCACTGCAGCCGCTGCACCGATCCGCCTGTCAATCTCACGCTCCATCCTTCCCTCACTCGTGAACAAGACCCCGAGATACTTGAACTCCTCCACTTGGGGCAAGGACTCCCCACCCACCTGAAGAGGGCAAGCCACCTTTTTCCGGTCGAGAACCATGGCCTCGGATTTGGAGGTGCTGATTCTCATCCCAGCCGCTTCACACTCGGCTGCAAACCTTCCCAGTGCATGCTGCAGGTCCGGGTTTGATGGAGCCATCAGGACAACATCGTCTGCAAACAGCAGAGATGAGATCCTGTGGTCCCCAAACCGGACACCCTCCGACCCCTGACTGCGCCTAGAAATTCTGTCCATAAAAATTATGAACAGAACCGGTGACAAAGGGCAGCCCTGGCGGAGTCCAACATGCACTGAGAACAGGTCTGACTTACTGCCGGCAATGCGAACACAGCTCCTGCTCCGGTCATACAGGGACCGGACAGCCCTGAGAAAGGGCCCCTGACCCTGAACTCCCGGAGCACCCCCCAAAGGACACCCCGAGGGACACGGTTGAAAGCCTTCTCCAGATCCACAAAGCACATGTGGACTGGTTGGGCAAACTCCCATGAACCCTCAAGCACCCGATGGAGAGTATAGAGCTGGTCCAGTGTTCTACGACCAGGACAAAAAACGCTCTGCTCCTCCTGAATCCGAGGTTCGACTATTGGTCGGATTCTCCTCTCCTCACCTTGGAATAGACCTTACCGGGGAGGCTGAGGAGTGTGATCCCTCTGTAGTTGGCACACACCCTCCGGTCCCCCTTCTTGAACAGAGGGACCACCACCCCGGTCTGTCAGTCCAGAGGCACGGTCGCCGACCGCCACGCGATGTTGCAGAGACGTGTCAACCAAGACAGTCCTACAACATCCAGATACTTTAGGTACTCATGGCGGATCTCATCCACTCCCGGAGCCCTGCCACCGAGGAGTTTGCGAACAACCTCAGTGACTTCAGCTTGAGTGGCGGATGAGCCAGCCTCTGAGTCCCTGGTCTCTACTTCCTCTTCGGAAGACGTGACTGAGGGATTAAGGAGGTCCTCAAAGTATTCCTTCCACCGTCCAACGGCATCCCCAGTCGAGGTCAGCAGGTCTCCACCTGCACCGTAAACGGTGTTGGTGAGGCACTGCTTCCCCTTCCTGAGGCGCCGGACGGTTTGCCAGAATTTCTTTGGGGTCGACCGATAGTCCTCCATGGCCTCCCCGAACTCCTCCCAGGCCCGGGTTTTTGCCTCTGCGACAGCACGAGCTGCGGCTCGCTTGGCCTGCCTATACCTGTCGATGACCTCAGGAGACCTACAAGCCAGACTGGCCTGATAGGCCTCCTTCTTCAGTCTTACGGCATCCCTTACTTCCGGTGTCCACCACCGAGTTCGGGGGTTGCCGCCACGACAGGCACCGGAGACCTTGCGACCACAGCTCCGAGCAGCCGCATCAACAATGGAGGCGGAGAACATGGTCCACTTGGACTTAATGTCCCCAGCCTGGGGACATTAAGTGGGAGAAGCTCTCCCGGAGGTGCGAGTTGAATACACTACTGACAGAGGGCTCCACTAGACGTTCCCAACAGACCCTCACAATGCGCTTGGGTCTGCCAAGTCTGTCCGGCTTCCTCCTCCGCCAGCGGATCCAACTCTGCCCCTCTCTTCACCCGAGTGTCCAAGACACGCGGCCGGAGGTCAGATGACACGACAACAAAGTCGATCATTGACCTCCGGCCTAGGGTGTCCTGGTCCCATGTGCACTGATGGACACCCTTGTGCTTGAACATGGTGTTCGTTATGGACAATCCGTGGCTAGCACACAAGTCCAATAACTGAACACCGCTCGGGTTCAGATTGGGGAAGCCGTTCTTCCCGATCACCCCTCCCCAGGTGTCACTGTCATTGCCCACGTGGGCGTTGAAGTCCCCCAGTAGAACAACGGAGTCCCCGGTCGGTGCACTGTCCAGTACCCCTCCCAAGGACTCAAAGAAGGCCGGGTACTCTGCACTGCTGTTTGGCCCGTAGGCCGCCACAACAGTGAGAGACCTGTCCCCCACCCGAAGGCGAAGGGACGCGACCCTCTCGTTCACCGGGGTAAACTCCAACACGTGGCGGCTGAGCTGAGGGGCTATCAGCAAGCCCACACCAGCCCGCCGCCTCTCCCCGCGGGCAACACCAGAGAAGTGGAGCGTCCAGCCCCTCTCGAGGAGATGGGTTCCAGAGCCCAAACTGTGCGTGGAGGTGAGGCCGACTATATCTAGTCGATATCGCTCAACCTCCCGCACAAGCTCAGGCTCTTTCCCCCCCAGTGAGGTGACATTTCATGCCCCCAGAGTTAGTCTCTGTGTCTGGAGATCTGGTCGCCGAGGCCCCTGCCGTCGACTGCCGCCCAGATCTCTTTGCACCGGCCCCTTATGGATCCTCCTGCGGGTGGTGGGCCCATGGGAGGGCGGCCCCACGTCGCTCCTTCGGGCTGTGCTCGGCCGGGCCCCGTGGGGTAAGGCCCGGCCACCAGGCGCTCGCCATCAAGCACCCATCCCAGGCCTGGCTCCAGGATGGGGCCCCGGTGACGCCGATCCGGGCGACGTAAACGGCTTTGTTTTTGTTGTCATCAAAAGGGGCTTCTGAACCGATCTTTGTCTGACCCGTCACCTTGGACCTGTTTGCCTTGGGAGACCCTACCAGGGGCTTTAAGCCCCCGACAACATAGCTCCTGGGATCATTCAGGTGCTCAAACCCCTCCACCACGTTAAGGTGTCGGTTCAAGGAGGAGATGTTGATCCTGTATAAACATTATGAAACCTTTTTCAAGTGAATTATATGTTGATCCAAAGTACATCAGTTAGATTTTAAGTTGATTTAGTAAAGCTATATATAACGCTGGGTAGGATTTTCAAATGAGCGCATGATAACAGAGTTAAAAGTTTCAAAACCGCAGAAGTTAGTTTGAATAACAAAACACATTTAGAGAGAAGCACTCACTTTGGAGACGCCGCTAATAGCACTTGACAAATTGCAAAAATAATGAGGAAATTGGATCCTTTTAGAGCATCTTCATTGAAATTGTGCAATACACGTCAGTCAGTGTAAAGGATTCATCTGAGGAAGCGCGCAACATGAATACAACTCAAAAGGTCGAAAATTGTGACTCACATTATTGAACAAATACTATAAAAGAAATAATCAGCAATCAAGGTTTTGGAGTTTCAAACTAGAAAAGATCAGGAACATGATTTTGTTTTCCTTGAAATGTTCAAATAAATTATGAAAAAAGAGGCAAAATTGGATTAATGGGTGCCCAAAAAAGCTAATCATGAACAATACAAATGAAGTCGCAAAAAATACCGGATTAATTCTGAAATGTTGATGTTTGTAGGAAACAGTTTTTACAACCTTTTTCTAACCATAAGTATATTGATTTAATATACTTTATATATATCATAAACGTTTCACAGTTCAGCATTTGAAATAAAAGCAATCAAGAGTGTGTAATGGCGCATTAGGCAAACACATTACAACAAATTACATTTTTTATCAATCAGATCAAATGTGTTTCCTAAAATAATTAACTGCGGTATCACTCCATTTCCTTTGATGTCGTTTCCACTCAGCAAGTGTACTGAAAGTCTTCGAATACTCTTAAGAATGCTACCTCAGAGAAATCACTGTTTTTCCTTTTATTTTTGAGCACTTCTCGACTTGTATTTGAAAAGTTAGTGGGGATTTTTTGGGAAGAAGCAATTGTCACAGGGGCCGGGTGGAAACTGTTTCGCAGAAAAGAGCAATCAACTCAGTGTTATTCTCAATGTAGGTCACAGCGGGAGATTCCTTTTTTTCTTTCGACCACTTTCTGCTCAAGTACACTGCTCCATCAATCCTCTGCCATTACTGATTGCAGTCCTTCTGAAAAAGACTCCCTCCATTTCCTTTTAACACGGTGGATTCCTCGGCCACTTGTCTTCTGTGCCTCTGCAATTCACTCTTTAAGACTTTCAGCGGATTAACATTGATCATTTGTGAAATATAATCACTGCTTTGTCTTTGGAAAGTAGGACAGATGTCTTTTTAGCACCACCTCAACCAGATCTGCTTCTTTTTCCTACTGCTATTGATTTTCACAGCAAAATGTGTTTAATATGAAGACCACTTGAGTTTTATTAATGGTTTTAGCCAGCGGCCACCGAATCGATTGAAACTTTATTTATAAAGCACTTTGCAAACGCACTCACCCACACAGAGTAAAATACATAAGGCAGAGTACCAATGAACATGTTGAGGAAGCACCATCAGAGGAGCCATCTGCACCAGGAGCAGAAAGTCAGCTAAAGGACACAGACACAGGGTCCAGGGAAGAGATGAGGCATGAGGCACCTCAAAATGTTTGTTTTTGAGGTTATGGTGGAGGATTATTAAGTACAGCTCGTGGTTATTTGGGCTAATTCACCAGGAAGACTAAGACTGACCAGAATTAGTACAAGGGCCGCATTTGAACCCGGACCATAGTTTGGACATAAAGTGGACAAAAAGTACTTACTTAAGATAACTTGCATTATCATGTAAAAAGGCAAAATAAACTCATAATTTTCCCAATCCCAGTTAAATAATTGGTCACCATCGACCAATTAATTGACTTAAAACAACTTAAGACCTACAGCCCTGCTCTTATTGATCCTTCCCAACAGTTATGCTGACCTAATGTAGTCATGCAGGCTTTTGTGCCCCTCAAGGACCCCTATAAAAGGGGTAATGTCACCCCTGGGGCCCGAGGCCTTGCCACCGAGCAATTCGATGCGCTGGAATGCCTGGTCGGCATCAAGCTCAGTCATCGTGAGTAGGGAAGGAGATCATGGTATAAATGCAGAATGAAAGGACTGTGCTTTTATTTTTACTGTGAATTGCGGTATTAACTTGCCTACAACTTGAAACTAACTTATAGATAGCTATTTATGAATAAAACAAATGTTGTAAGTCTGTTAAGTCAATTAAAAATAACCTGTACTCCCTGAAAATGGCATGGTGAACTTATTTTTCCCTTAAATAGGGAATTGCGATGCTCAATTATAGTACATCTTAATATACATATGTCTAGCTGCATTATTTGTTCATACCAATGTAACATATTGAAATGTATTGCTAAGTTGTGTGTGAGTAAATGATTGGTGGTGGCTGGAGAGAGCCTGTCTGTCGTTCAGCACCAGGACAATGGTGGCTTCAGACATATCTTAGCATCATTTATGTGTATTAATTAACTTTACTGCTTTGAGATGCTTTTTGAGCTTATAAAGTGCAAAATAAATCCAAGCCATTAGCAAATCAAGTGCTTTCCAACAATCACTGAACATTTACGGGACATCCTCTGTATAAAGCACCAGTTTATGTCTTTTGCAAATCCAACAACTGAATCTGTTTCTTACATTTCTGCTGGTCCATCAATCTGCCAAGTATTGATTCCAAGCAGTGGAAGAAACCAGGTCTTCCTCTTCCTCTCTTCAACAATTCAGCCCATATGTCCGAAAACCCAAGGCGAGTTTGTCAGAGCCGACCCTGGTGTGACGCTTATGGATTCCTGGTCCGCTGCTCATGTGCGACCCAGAACAATCAACTCCCTTCTCCCATCAACCTTGGTTTGGCCCGCACTGCCGCACAATCAATCAGCGCCGATTTTGGCATGCAAGGCTCTCCCCTAATCGACAAAGAGACGAAGATCAATAGCCAATTTGGTCTCAGAATGAGGCTGGAATGGTTGAAGGAAAATATATTTGAATCTGCGCTCCAGAGCTTGGAAACGTCAGGGGAAATATGACATGAAGATAAGAAGGTTTTGAGTACAGTGAATAGTGAATCCTCTCTATGTAACTTTTAAGGGTTCACTTTGGTCACACAAATAATAAGAAGCACTGTGCAACGTTTTGGTGGTGGCTTTGCTCTCCCTGAACGTTTACGTGCTAGAGAACTCGAAATACGCTCAACAACCAAATTCAAATTAAATTCAAACCTGTCAGATGACTCTTGTCCCAGTCTACACGCAAGTCAAAGAACTGAAAAGGTGCAAACGGGGTTGCCTGGTATCCAGAATACTCACCCTTCTGTCCATTTTAGAAACAAACCTCTCATATCTCAGTATAACAGCAATTTGTGCTTCGCTTGTCGCTCAAACCGCAATGTTTTTCAGTCCCGGTGATGTTTTTTTTGTTCTTTTTTCCTCATAAGCAGCCATGTATTTTCTGTGTCTTTGATTGGCTGTTCCACCTGTCAATCACGCCACTCTGAACCCAGGGAGACTAATATAGATCTGTGCTAAAATACAAAGAGATTTAATTCTGGATTTTCTAGGGCAACAAACAGGGGCTGAGAGACTTTCAGGTCCGTCAAGTAATTTAGCAGCTATAAATGCTAATAAAATAGCTATCATACATACAAAACCCCACTTTTGTCAAACATAAGATTATGTGGAGCATTTGATCTTTAGAAATGCTGCAAACTGTTTTTCTCACAAGTTAGTTCTCTGAAGCATAAATAAACACATTGGTAGTTTTTACTTTAATGTTAATGTAGCGGACCAAAAAACCTCAACAGATACTAGTCCACGATGGAGCGGTCGTAGTTTGTCAACTCTGCTGATCTAATATGTGTGAATATGCATCCAAACACTGTTTCTTACTTTGTGCAGTTGAAAGCCTCTCCTAGTCTGTTCCTAGTGTGAAAGGACTGCACTTTGACATGCAGCCGGACAACTACACATGCATTTATCACATTTTATTCCTTGCAGATTTACGGTAAAAGTCAGGCTATTGAGCGCTGAAGATAAGCTTGTTGTAACACGAGATATTTACACAGAAAGGTAGTACATGAGTCCTGCGGGTTAAAGAACGGATTAGGTTATAAAATGCTGACCGCCATATATCGCACGTCCGCGCTCCACATTTATCTCCATGTGTATCTTTGTGTTTAGCCGTGTCCAAATTCAGGTCCTCATTTGATTTATTTCTCCATGAATGTAATAAAACATGCAGCATTTTGAGGCTTAATACAGAGGACATGTCTGAGCTGCCCCTACTGTCCCCTTTGTCCTTGATGTCTCTGTGTGAGCTGATTTACCTGTGTTGGTCTTCCTGGTTCTGCTTATGTTCTTATGTTATGTTCAAAGTCGTCTTTTTCCGTGTGTCAAACTCTTGCGCTTCCTGCTAGAGCGTTAGCCCATAAACAACAGGCCGCAGGGTTCAAAGTGTATGAAAAAAAATAAGGGCTTATTGTCTAAATTTTTATGGTATTTTATTGGTGTACCTGATGGTTGTGTTGCAGAAATGCAGTGTGCTGGTACTGACAAGGACATGACCAATACTTTTTATGGCATAACTTGATGCAACTTTGAGTCATCGGCTGCAAGAGCTTCAATTCCTGATATTTATCAATGTGAAAATATCTCTGTGTGTCAATGACATGAGCAATTTCTTTGAAAGTCTTTTCAAACACATAGTGATGAAGGGCAATGCCTTGAAATGAGATAGAAATCCAAGGCCATGCTTGATGGGAAGAAAGCAAACATTACAAATAAAAACAACCCAGCTACGCCACAGTTTGCTTCAAAGGCTGAATAGAGGATGGGAGCGTCGTCCAGTGGTCTTTAAAGGTGAGTGGTTAACTTGAGGATGGGACAAAGGCAGATTCTGTTTGAGGCAACAAAATCCACCTTACAGTTAGTGCAATACTTACAAACGTTTTCAAAAATAAGTTTTTTTTTTTTTTCAGTCAAGCTATGTTTTATTTAAGGTAGAGTTGTCTCAATATTAATACTTGCAACACAATTTCAGTACCAAGTGCTTGATAGCTACCGGATTGTGTGTTTGACATGTAAATACAGTAATAACTGGAAGATGAATCAAAAATGGCAACATATAGATTTCAATGGTCTGTGCTGATTGGACAAAATACATTTTTTCTTCTGCATTTAACGACAGAAATGTGCAACTCGTGATCAGCTCCGACCATGGATCCAAAGTGAGGCTCGGCTAAATCTCACAAAGCTAACTAAAAATTCAAAAAATCTGGTGGCTATATTAATTCTTTAAATACCTGTCTAGAACATTCGGCTCTGCTCGATTAAGGACTGGACTGACATCATAACCGACCACAAAAAATCCCTTCTGGACTCCAGAAATTGTACAAATTGGACAGTTAATGGACTTTAATTTTGGACCCTTGTTTTCTTTGAATGCCATTCCCTCACATTCTAATTTTAATGCCCTCCTCTCTGTTTTTTGTTGTTTTACATTTGGCCCACATCCCGTTGAGTGGACTATTCACAGTTCCCCTTCAGTCCACTCTCAGCACAGACCCATCCCACGTGTTTGTATCAGAAGCTTTTGTCACATTGTGTGCCATAATTATGACAGTGAGGAAATAAATTACAATAATTTGCAGGTGCGTTTGAATGGACCGCGGCCTCTCCAAAACATAATTGGCCATGAATCAAAGTCGGCCACAAAAGCAAAGGTTCATTTTCTTTGCTCTTAATTATAATGTGACATTTCCTATATCATAATGTGTTTTTCAGAGGCTTGATGGCTGTTTCCATTAGGGCCGTGTCTGTTCGGACCGTCAGATGTGCGATAAACATTAGCCAGAAGTAATGGATTGCTAAAAGGAGCTGGATCCTGGGGAGAAGTCTGACACTTTTTAATATTTTTGTTGCTTTATAATTCCATCAGGATTAGTACATGCCTAAGATTTTGATGAGAATCATTCAAACACACATCTGCAATTCTCACTTTGTAATATTAGTGTGTAAGCCTCAGATCGCTGACGTCTCATCAAAAGGATTTCAAGCAGCTTTGTATTCATGTAACTTAAACTAAAGGTGCACAATGGAAAACTAACTCTTTGTCTTCATGCAGATTTTATGGCTTTGGCTGGAATGTCACTGTATGTAGCATTACACTGTTCTATCACCATCGAATCAAACCGCCAGGGTCAAGTACAGGTCAGATCTGCTGAGAGGCGAGCCTGCTGAGCGTTCAGACTGAAGTCGCATTCTAAAAGTACAGATATATATCGGATTTATTTCCACATGTGAAAGTGAACTAGTTCTGTTTTTCACGTTTCAAAACAGTACAAATTAGGTACAGCCCCTTAAACTCCCTGGGCCATATTTTGCCTCTGGAGATAGAGGGGGCCGTTTCCAGGGGGCGGGGCTAGGGCGCTATTTTGTTACCTTGCCGACCTTAACGCTGGTGCAAAGAGGCTGGAGTGGGATGGGACTGATAACTGTGGCATTCAAAGGGCCTCATACCGACAATGGAAGACATGAGAAATAACATTGTTTTATTTTTCGTTTTTGAATGTGTTCCGGAAATAAATAAATAAATAAAATAAAATAAAATAAATAAAATAAATAAAATAAATAAAATAAATAAAATAAATAAAATAAATAAAATAAATAAAATAAAATAAATGGAATAAATAAAATAAATAAAATAAATAAAATAAATAAAATAAATAAAATAAATAAAATAAATAAAATAAATAAAATAAATAAAATAAATAAAATAAATAAATACACAAAATGCAACCTTGGAATATTGTTTCTTTATTTAATCCCCCTTTATATGTTTTTGCGCACTGAGAGCTCGCCTTCATTCCCGGACTAAACCCAAACTAAGAACGCGACTAGACTAGAACTGCTTTGGATTTGGTGACACTTGGTTGGCCACTTGTTGTGAATAGTTTGAGATCCACTGACACAGTATATAGAGCTGCAAACAAATTATGGGACGTTTCCACCAGCACTACTTGGTCCTTCTCTACTCCACCCGATAATGCACCGATTTGGAGCATTTCCACCAGCTCTTCTTAACCGGTACCAGGTACTTTTTTAGTACCTGCTTGTCCTAGGTTGTAGCCAAATAGAGTAGAGCAAAGTAAGGACTAATGCCCCATGTTAGAGAGTGGCTTCAGTGAATGAAATCTGAACACTGGGTTTGAACACACCAAACATTTGAGTTCTGGAGGTGCACACAACTTAAAATCCTGCACCTGTATAGATTACTCAAACATGTATGAATTAAGCAAACAAACCACAACTGCAGGTATAATACTGATAAGGAAACAATTATAACACAGATAAAAGCTCATACAAATTGACTCTGCATAATACTTTACAGAACCTTTAGAAATGTGCTTCCCGTCAATACCAGCATGGATGTTATCTGCATTGGCCCGCGAACCCCTGGAGCTGCTGCAGTCTCCGTCCTGGGGCTGTTCTCCTCAAACCCTCCTACGAACAAAGAAAGGGGGATTCAATTATGGAGCGACACCTCGGGGCATGTATCCCAACCTGACAGCATCAAAAGACATCCATGCCTCCGTCTGCCGCTCTCACCTTTGCACGCTCTGCACCGGCCCATTCCACCCTCATTAGTCTGAAGACATTAAATCCAGCCACCGCAGATGCCTCCCAAGGTCACCGAGCGCCGGATGGATGTGTCGAAAAACTTTTACTTTGAGTTAAACAGTTTTATTGATTCAGAGTAATTAGTGCGGAACTAAAGGGATAACTGGGCCCACACACTGCATGAGGAATGAGCACGGCTTTCTTTCTGGAGTCGTATCTCTCCGTACAGGCAAATGCGCTTTTATCTTTTTGGCATTTCGCACCAACAGTTAGGTGGATTTATGCTTGAAGCCGACTGGAATTGGAATGAAACGTTGCAAACGATGGTAAAACATGGACACAACAAATATAGGTGTCAATTCATTTTAGATACTAATTTAATCTTTGCCTTTTGGATTAAAGGCGTTGCACTTGATACTTAATAAATCAGATAACCTTTAAAAATAACATATCTAAAAATATAGTACCCTCAGGACATATTTACATACAATATACAATTTCCTGTGTCTCTCAGCAGAGCAGCGTGGCCCTGACAGTCTGTTGCAGCTGACCAGCACACGGGTCAAGCCAGAATAGTCCTAATCTTGGATAACATCCTCCTCTGCAGTAAAAAAGTCAGAGAGTCCATCTCCTCCCCCACAACACCTTCTCCATGATCCTTCATGAGTATATTAGCAGCAGACCACAGCAGACTATATCATACATACACACGTACATCATAGATTTTAAAGCCCACCCCTCTCAAGCCTGGTGTAAAATGCATTATTTATTTTTGTCTCACAAGATTTTTGGATGTCACACTACAAGAAGTTGAAATTAAAGTCACACTGTGCGATGGTTCAACTAAAGTGTTTCTCAGTGAATATCAGGCTGTAGGTTCTGTGTGGTAAAGTCTCCCTCGTTTTACCTGTTAGCTGAGGCTAGTGCTACATTTTACCAGTGTTTTTGCATTTGTAAAAGTAATAAATGAAAGAGAAACCCAGAGATACGGTCCTGTTTTGAGAAGCACTTGTGTTGATCATTGGTCACATGAGAGACTGATCGTAGACACAGCAGAGGAGCGCTCACTCTTTGACCAAGAGTACAACATATCAGACACGCTCGATATGAATTGCAGCTCATCTTTGGTCTTATGACAGTTCAAAGTTGAATCTTTACCGTTTCCTTCCTCCACTTGGCTTGGATACTGGGGAAGGTGCTACAATCCTAATTTCTCAGACAAGAACTGATTGGCTTCTTTTGTGTAGTTTTATGGGTCAAGGCAATTACTGAAGTGTTGCTGTCGCTGTTCCCTGTCGCTGTGTGTCGTAGAGAGCTTTGCCAATTACTAGGTGTACTTCTAACCTCTGTAATAAAACATACTATGAGTCTTTTTTGTGTGTGGCATTCTTAGTAATAAACTGTCACATAATGTCAATCACAATTTGACATATTATTCATTGTAAACTGCAGCGTCGATATACAATGGCTTAATAATAGTAATGGGTCAATCGACTGCCCTGCTTCTTTATAGTGGCATTTCACACTAACAAGACAATTTTGTAATATATGGGAGGTACATCATGACCTGACACGGTTGTACAATTATACAATAGCTCTCTGGTTTCTGCAAGAGTTTATACCTGGTACAAACTGTCTCAAGATGACACGGTTATTTCAGTCACATCACATTTGAATCCACTGACAAATCTGCTCTCGAACATAATTGCGGTAAAAATGAGAAGCGCTCCTGACGTAAGCCTTTTCCCAGCCATCGCGAACATGTCGTCCTTTTCTAATTTAATGTTTCATAGACAATTAATAGTCCTCTCAGGATTTTGGTTCTTGAGGAGCTTTTTTTTAGCTTTGAAGATGTGAATGTAGTAGTTCTTTTAAATATCTTCATCTGTTCTTTGTCCTACTTCATTTTTCTCTATAAACACTCATTATTCTAAGCTAGTTTGACATTTCCTCGTTGCCATCTTTATTCTAACCCCTCTCTGGATGTTTGCCATATCATAAGAATAAAGATATATTTGCGCATACAAACTGAGGCCGACACTTTAAACCAGGCATGTCCAAACTACGGCCCGGGGGCCAAATGCGGCCCTTAGACACGTTTTTGTTGGCCCTCCTGCTTCCTGCTAAGTTGATCCAAACAACAAGAAGCAGTAGGTTTTACTGTAAAATTGGAAAGATGAAGCATTTTGATGTTATACCAACCTAATATTTATGTTCCAAGTCGTATTAAAGGTGTGGAGGCTCATCCAAACTATGTCAAATGCAAAATTTTGAATGAATCACTTTGTCATTCAACAAATTCGATATTGTCAGGTTGTTTGTGGCCCTTTGCCCCGTATATGTTTCAAAATGCAGCCCTCAGTGAAAAAAGTTTGGACACCTCTGCTTTAAACAATGACACCAGGAAGTGTTCAACCATTTGATCCAATCCTCATTCTTCTCTGTTCCTAGTGTGCAGAGTCTAGGCGTGTGCACTACAGACATAAGGATGCAGACTTTAAAGGCTCTGTACTTTGACTGTAAATGTGGAAAGCAGAACTAGTTCTATTCAAACGGTTTGCAGCGATTTATTTCGTCAACACATTCTGAGCGTCCAAATTATTCCCCTTTTCAACATTTTTTAACTTTTCAATAACTTCCAGAGTTTTTCCATCACATTCATTCTAACAACAACAACAACAACAACAACTTGCATTCTAACGGTGTCACTTTCTGCAGCCTTATTTGCTTCCATTTTGCTTTCCATTCCATTCAACAATACATTATCACGTTGAAACCTGCTTTACATCTGGTTTGCATTCTGGCTCTTAGCACCAGGATTTATTTCAAATCATGTCTAAAATATGCTCCTCGTGCAGCCGGCAGCTCATATAATAGAAATGGTGATGAATATTGGTGCAGTTAGTCAGGGGAAATTAAGATTGGAAATAAAGCAAATATGCAGATTTTTAGAACATAACATGTCGTGCGTGCATAAATCCTGCTCAGTTGTCGTCGAGCGACAACTGAGCTATTTATATTTGAATTTAAATGACTTTGGAGTTAATTAAAAATGTGTGAAATCAATAAAATAAAAAGTGTTATTACAATTTTTGGGCGCAAATAACGAATGCAGGGAAACTGAGAAGCTGTGGTTTTATTACTGCTGTAGCTCGAATGGCACGTTATCTCTCCCTCAGAACTCTGCAATGGTTAAGACCTATTTTTTCTCTGTTTTTATTAATGACTTACCTTTTAATTGTAAAAAAAAGCCTGAACGTCAATTTATGCAGATGACTCTTTTTGTCTTGAGAGCTGGACCTGCTGTATGAGAAACAAGACACATGCTATTTCTTAATATTAAAAAAACTAAATGTGTGATAATAAGCTCAAAACATAAGTTGGCACGAGGATCTGAATTAAGATTAAACATCGCTGGGGAGAGTAAACAACAAGTAGCCAAAGCTAAATTGTTGGGTTTGGTCATTGATAGAAGTCTTGAAACGATCACATAAACACTATTGTTAACAACATGAGTCGTAGCTTTGCTGTAACTAAAAAATGTAGTCAAGCGTGACACTTTAGAAATAATCACAAAGTCATTCACATTATGTTGTGTGGTCTTCTGCCTCTCGAAAGGATTTAGCAAAAATACTAATTGCTCAAAAGAGAGCAGCAAGATTTGTTCTTGGGAACTGATGCATGACTGTGTTTGTGTCAGTGAACAGAATTCACGAATGAGGAACTTGCTTTGGCTAAAGGTGCAACACACAACAATGAATAATAATAGTCGCCAAAATGTCACATGCATGAAATTTTGAATTTATAAATAAAATAGACTCGGACTGAATATATACACAAATACAGTTGGTCTGAATAGTGCAAATTATGAGCAGCGCAATTAATGATTATTGGTTTGAATAATTGTTCAAGTGGCAGATGTTTAAGAAGTGTTCATGAGTCCAACGGCAGAGGGAAGAAACTGTGCAGGAGGTTCTGGTTCAGATGAACTGTAGCCTCCTGCCTGAGGGGAGTGGCCTCCTGCCTGAGGGGAGTGGCCTCCTGCCTGAGGGGAGTGGCCTCCTGCCTGAGGGGAGTGGCCTCCTGCCTGAGGGGAGTGGCCTCCTGCCTGAGGGGAGTGGCCTCCTGCCTGAGGGGAGTGGCCTCCTGCCTGAGGGGAGTGGCCTCCTGCCTGGGGGGAGTGGCTTTAATAGTCCGTCTCCAGGGTGAGAAGGGTCAACATTACTTTCAAAGAAGTGTGAAATTGTTCCTGTAATTAAATAGAATGAAATGGAATGATTGACAACGATGTCATCGTATTTGAAATTAAATCTGTTTTTAATTACCCTGGACGATGGAAGGCGAGCTGATTGCTTGCTCTGCTTCATCTATTCGGGATCTATTTAAATAAAGAAATAAACGCATCAAGTGATTGATCTTCAAATAAAAAGACAATTTGAGTAAATTGGTCAACATTGTATTAGTGTTTTACATTTTATTTTGCTGCTTGTCTCCATGGAGATGTTGTTTCTTTGCCTGGAATATTTCAATGTTTATAGACAAATGGAAGAATCCACAATCTCTTTGACATAAATGTCAAAGAGATTATAACGGACAGCCACTTTGGACTCGAGCTACCTAAAGGTCGTTGGGGCTTGTTTTGTGAAATATGAATGTCTTTCTGACCAGTCTGTTTTGTGTTGGTAAATTATATTTTAAAAGGTTATAAATGAATCATCGCTCGTTGACACTTGTCACCAATTTAGCCTTTAGCGGCTAGCTACATCGGCTAGTTCTCAGTCCATTCATTTCAATTTATATTTGTGCCATTTTGTGCTCTTTAAATACATTTCCCTTGCCTTTCCCTACTCACAACAGGTTGAAGATAGCAATAACCCGTCCAGATATTCTAATAGATCCACGGTTCGAACATTGGCAAGCATGTGTTATACAAACAAGAAATATGAATTATGAATTTTTATTTTTTCAAGTAAAATATGTTTTGCTGCAGAACATATTGTAAAGGCATGTATTGACCTTATTTCGCCCACTTTGGTTTCTTTTTGCCACAGATCAGCACTTCCAACGAGGGAAAAGTCTCACCGCTAACTCAAAATATATTGATTTGTGTAAAATATCCAATGTTCATGTGACAAGTCAACAATGCACCGATCCCTGGACCTGAAAACGACTTTTTAGTCTGTGTAGAACTTAATCTCTGGAGTTCGGCAGCTTCATCTTCACTAATACAACTGTGAGGAGGAATACATCGACTGGCAGCGCAAGAAGTGCGCAGTACATTAGGTAAGTGAGTGCTGCAAAGAGTTTAAAATGAAGTTCTGTTTTTGACATTTCTAAAACGATAAAAAACAATCAGGTAAAGCACCTATAAAAAAGTAACATTTTACCATATTTAATGTACTTAAAAAATATGTATAAATAAGTGTCTCTGGGCGGAAAAGATTTACTGACATTGACCTGAAGAACTCTCCCAAGAAGCTGTTTTTTATATATATTCTTGCCAATGTTAAATGATTTTGTATGTGATTATAAAGTCTTATTAAGAAAGAAAGAAAGAAAGAAAAAACGGGGGGAAAAGAAAAGCGTTCCTGTTCTCTGACAATGTATTTTCACAAGGGAGCTGCAGGGGGAGCTCTATCATCACCGTTACTTAGTTCTGCTTTAAGACTTATTCAGAACACTCTTTTTGGATCATTCATATTTCATCATGAGTGTTTTATTGCTCGAAAATTCATTAAAAACACATTCTTACTGTAAGTTGCGTCGCCTCTTCACAGATCTGACCTGTTGCCTCGGCCTGGTAGCATCACTTGTTTGTCTCCATGAAGTGAAATGAGTTGAATAGCAAACTGTGGAATATTCCGGGCAAAGCGACAACATCTCCATGGAGACAACAAGCAGGTGACGAATCCTCCACTAGAAACGTTACATCGATGTCATCAAAACTCCGCCCTAACACATCTTTTACACCTCATTTTCAGACAATAAAAATGAAAGAGATATTAAATCCCGATTACTTTTGATTTGCTTTAATCAGGCCTTTTTAAAAAAACAGCTTCATTGCAAACAACAGTGAAACTTCAAGCTGAACTAATTGCTTTTAAAACTGCTGTAACTCTCTCCTTGCGCACCGTAAGTCCCCGGGCCCCGTCTCTGTTAGCGTCACGCTCCGCCTCCTCTGCACAAACGCATAAAGTACAGTACATTAAGCAGGCGGCCGGCTCCTTCCCGCGTGGAGGTTGGGCCGGAGCAGCTGTGCGCGGCGGTGCCAGTCGCGGGGCGGTGCAGATTTGGTTCGGTGGGTTAATTGTTAGCGGCATCAAAGTTGGCCCTCATTAACCTTTACTGCGATACCTTTTAGTTCCGGAGAAGCTCGGTACGGCGCGGGCCATCTGTTGCTCGAAAAGCCTTTATCGAGCGGATAGAGAAGAGAAAGCGACACAGACTACTAAAGACGTTAGCAAGACGAGCTAAAAGGCGGAAAACGATAATGACGGCGGCCATTTTGTTGAAGAGAGACTTTTGGTCATAGTATGGGTCAGGAAAGTGATGGAAATGATAACGTTTTAGCATTTTAAAACTCGGATACGTGATCTTTAAACTTGTCTTTAAGCTTCCTTGACATTGTTGAGGTAAGAAAAAAAAAAATGTAAGTATCATTATGTCAATATCCTTCTACAATTAGCTTCTTGGTCATTTAAAACATTCAAGACTTTTTGAAATATGATCACATTTTAACCACAACGCTTGATTTACTCCACAATATAACACACTTGGAACACTTTTTGATGAACACATTTTCCCCCAAAGCATAAAAGTGGAAACGAATCTGCACCTTCACTTTTCTGTCATGTAGTATTTTTCCTTTCCAAAATAACTGGAAAACCTCGCACAGCGTTTGTCCTTGGGAGATTTTCAGTCTCTGTGAAAAGGCAGCGGGGAAACGAGTGAAAATTGTCTTTTTTCATTTGCACGCAATCAAACGCCCGATGTCCGCGCGGACCCCAAATCCAATCCAACTGTGAAAGCGGCTGCCACGCCAAACTGACTCTGAGATTACAATCTTGTGCACACAGATTTCAGCGGGCGACGTTGTGTTTACTGACTCTCAGGACCAGAAATACCCATGTTGTGATATGAATGTTCACCGTCCTGACACCGGAGGACGGTCCCTGTCAGCTGCCTGTCCTCGGCTCCTTTGCTTCTCTAAAGAGCACACTTTTGCAGCCACTTAAAAAGCCAAGGCCTCATCAGAGAAGCATTCAGCCCGGGAGATTTTCACAGGCTCCGAGCACAATTATATGGAAGGTTTGTTCAGAGGAAAGAGCTTTTTTTTTCCAGATACATTTGTGTTGGAGCTCCATGGGATTGTCTAGTCACTCCCAAACACTGCAATTATGCTCTCTGTTTGGACGGGACAAAAGGCCAGATGTATAGGCAGTGACACGCTCTGCATTGTTTAACACGCTCTGCATTGTTTAACACGCTCTGCATTGTTTAACGCGCCCTGCAGCCCAGGACATCCTATACAGAGGAGAAAACTAAAATAAGTGAATAATAATAAAATAATATACATCTATAATGAGGGAATGGGAAAGGTATACAGTATATCCACTTATATTATTACTTACATTTTAGTAATTTATTTTTTCCTATTAAAAAAAAAGACTAATCTCTCCAAGCTCTTTGTTTATATATATATATATATATATATATATATATATATATATATATATATATATATATATATATTTATATGAAACACAATGTGGCTGCTGAATCAGTTATTTCTCTTGTGGATCAGTTAATTCTATCTAAGGTCGTTATAATTCCTCTCCATATGTTGCTCTTACTTCTTCCATACTAATATTATAACTGCAACATATGTTTCCATTTTTATTCATGCTTTAAAATACAATTTCTGAAATATGAAGCTGAAAATGTACATCATCTGGTGCGTCGGCTCGTTCACTTCCGCCCTCTACAGGCAGCAGAAGAGAATTGCACATGTTGAAACGTCTAATTAGCAGCACAACTAACACACAATAAAGAGGGCGTAACTGAGCAGAACTTTTCGTAGATTTGACGTGAATTACAAACCAGTCTTTACATTTCCTTCTAAAACATGATCATCACCCATTGGTTCAAAATCAGGGACAGGGCCTGTCCCTGATTTTGAACCAATGGGTGATGATTTAATAAAGAATCTAACATTTCATGGAAGGTTTGTGGACGCATCTTGTATCTTCCTGGATTAACTACAATTTATGCCCCATCCACCACAAAAACAAAATACAACCTAGATTTACACATATTCAAGTGCATAATAAAGTCCCTCTCGTGAAGCCTGTACTTTTGCATTAGCACAAACACAGCGACGCCGGCCTATTTATCGCTTTCATTTCCAAACGAGTCGACTCCAGCTCGCTAATTAACGTTGTTTTCCCGTCCGCCTCACACGGAGCCTCCATTGTGGCTCTTCCATTAATGATGACAGGATCCAGGCGAAACTGAACGCCTCTTCCTCCCTCTGAAGCTAATGTGACGGGGAACATATCCAGCCATTATTCATAACACTGTAAGGACAAAAGCGGCTTTGAAGTTTACTGGTCATAATGCGAGGACGTGGACATATTCACGACGATAGACAGCGTTTGATATTCAGTTCATATTTAATTGAGAAATAAAGTGATGGTAAAAATATTGGGTTTGAGGAATTGGACTGAAAACATTTACTGGTAAAAACACAAATTATATATGATGACAATGGACAGCAGTACAGAGGTTGAGAAATACCTTAACTTTATGCACAAACCCAAACTGAAACTTGAAAAGGTATAAAGAAATATCATTTTAAAAGCTAAACAATACACCTTTATTAATACAATCAATAAATTAAATAGGAAAAAAAGATTAAAACCAATATAATATACGAAAATAAATGACAAAAAACAGATTTCATTTTGTTGTCCATATTTGGGTTTGTACACAAAAACAAAATGACAGTAAACATGCCTTTTGATAAAAATTTCTTTACAAATAATGTACATTTCTATACAATAATTGCCAATGACAATTCCTACAAGCAAATCTTCAAAATATCCTCCAAATAACCTTTTTTTTTCCATCTCAGTTTTTTTTCTTCCTATTCTAGCTGGTATCGGGAATAATTATAGTGAATAATATGTACAAGAAAAAAATATTAGTGCATGTAAACATTTTCCTCTGATAAATTACAACAGTAAAAGCAATGCTAAATATTGGACACATCACCGTACGCTTCATTAAATAACAGGCTACCAGCGAAAAAGATAAGACACGTAGCAGAACCATTTCCCTTCCAATTATTTTTTAAAATTCTGTATACAAAAATAGTGCTAAATATTACACATTATCATCGTCCACCAGACATGTTTTTCCATCACTTTATTGGATAACACTTGTAGTTTTGGGCAGCGCACCACTCACATGTGACTTCCTTAGAATGAAAATGCACTGGCTTAGGTTTTGGGTGATAAAATGTTACAAACAGATCAAATGAAGCCAAGAAAAACAGTAAAATAATCTAAACAAGTTGAGAAATCCTTCCCATTGGCTTCACGCAGTTCTACTCCAATAATACTATCACCATGGAAACAGAAGCACCTTAGAGGGAAAGAGTGTGTGTGTCTGAGGTTCAGCAGCAGAGGTGATATCGGCCAAAAGAAAGTGAATACAATTTGGTCATTTTCTTTGGGCGTTTAGAAAGAGCCACTCACAGCAGACGGAGTAATGACTTATTTGAACCCAGTGTCGATGGGTTTGCTGACGGCTAAAATATCTTTTTAGTTTTAAATTCCTTTTGAGGCTTTAAATTCCGTTTGTCAAACAACAAAAACATGGCGACGGTGGAAAGGGGGGATATTTAGATTTGAAAGCTAAAAGCAATATAGAATTCATCTCTGAATCTAATTCTGTGCAACTGGACAAAAGTTTTAATACATTAATACTTAAGGTACAATATGTCAACGCCATCCTCAGACCCAAACCAAAACAATAGGGCTTTCAGTGTAGTTAGCTCTTCTTTTCAGAGAGATATAAGAAGCTACTTGGATGACAAAACATATTCACTTCAAACGTTTGTCCAGTTGGAAGAATTAAACTTTCTTTTCCGTTGAAATCTACCCAGACGATTGAGGGATTACGCACACATCTATGTTTAAAATATTACATTGCAATTAATTGATGACACAATTCTTCTGAAAATGAAATAGAAGATTTGTTTTTAAACAGATTTTTTGTAAGTCTATTCTGTATTTTCTTTGTAGCCTCCTGTATGCTTATATAACACTTTTCTGCATGCCTCATTTCCCTTAGAATATATTTGCCATTCATTCATTTCACTAAACCAGTTTTAACCAAACATTAGATACATAACTTTACCGCACAGTAACAGTGTAATAATAGGATGGAAATTGCATGGTAACAGAGAAACTCTGGATATATTATTTTTGCTGAAAATGAATCATACTTGCTGGTAATTTACAGTCTTCATACTGTCCAATTTTAATGAGAAAGTACCAGTAATGACTAAAGTTCCAATGCTATTACCACATATTCCAAAATACTTCCTAGAGACTCATCATAACAGACCACGTTCCACCTTTAAACAGTTTGAGAACCACTGCTTTAAAACCACAGCTTTACAAATAAAACGTTTGCAATTACAACTGACCAACAAAGAAGTGTATTATCCCCCATTTCTCTCTTCATGTTTTATGTCATGTCTCTTTTCTTTTAAATTGCAGCTCTAATTCCGAGTGTGTACTTGTCCTTTCCCGTTGCCTCCCTGGTGTAGCACGCAGCAGATGCACACCTGCTGTACGCCTGCTGTACGCCACAGAACCAGGACACCGCTGTCTGCTGCTCTCAAAACAACTTCATGCATGAATAATGAAAAGGGAATAACACGCCAGCTAATACTATCATTCACTCCAAGGCAATGTTTACCCTACGCAAAACCTTAATTGTTAATTGCTCAACCAAAACCGCATTCGTGTTTGTACCGCGGCCTTGTTATTCACGAATGAGAGCGAGCAATAAGATGTTTGTTTTCCCGCTGCAATAGGAGTAGAAAGGGCGTGGCAGGTTGACGGGAGCGGCGCGTGTCGAGGTGCGGTGGTTGATGGGTGCGTGGAGGCATTTAGGGCAGCGCTCCTTGGCAGTCGGCCCGGGGCGGTGGAGGCAGCGCAGGCGGTGCAGGCGGGGCAGGCGGGGCAGGCGGGGCAGGCGGGGCAGGCGGGGCAGGCGGGGCAGGCGGGGCAGGCTGGCTCCGTACCATAGGAGGGCCTCTCTGAAAAGCTGGCAGGAGCCGGAGTGTATGATGGAACACGTCCACGAGGCATGAGTGTGAGAAATGGATACAGTTGGATAAAGAGATGCTCTCTGAAGTATCTTATGGAGGAGATCTGGTTCAAGATAGTGTGGAAGCCGAGTTTATATATAATTGATGTCATTTGTAACGTATAGGCGATTCTTTTTTTTTCGATTGTGTTTACTTTGAATGCATGCGTCTTCTTTTTAGGAGGCTGCAAATGTTTAAGGTAAGGTAAAAAGTACTTTCGATATATTCTAGATATCAAAATGTTGATATCGTCTGGAGTATTGTTTTGATGCTATGCTACTTATTGTAAAAAAAACGCACTTTTTGCAGACATTGCTGATTTGTCTGAGTATGATATCTCAACTAATACTATTAAAGATATTTTTTAATACAATTATGTTGGTTTGACATAATATTGTTTGATTCCCAATTTTTTTTTTAATTTTTGTCACTATTGCCCACCTCTACCTGTGCATCAATGTGTCCTCTGCATCTGACCCATCCATTTCATATGACCGGTCTGATGTTGGGAAATAATAAACACAAAATAATCATATACAATTAATATTTTTTTTTAAATAATTAATTAGCAAGACATATTAATTTTGATGTGGATGATTGAAATTTAGAATCTTAAACTCTCATTCATTATAATTTACCCTATGTTTTTCAGGTGCACAATGTAACTTTCCTGTTTTCTCCATGAAGATGTTATAGCTCGACCTGAAATGTTCCACAATGTGATATTTCAATTTCCAGTTTGGCATTTGTTCCATTATGGCTGCTTTTATTGCCAAATATATCAAAACACATGTCGATGTAAACCCTCACTTGTCCAGGAATGGTCCATGGTAGAAAAACTTCCAAAGGTAGTGACTGAACTGAAGGGTTGGCTTACAACCTCCCATCAGTCTACAATAGCTTCACAAGACCTTGGGAGGAATCAAATCAGTCAAATGCTCATGATGTATGAGCTCTGAAGAGGTGAACAAACCTCAATAGGCCTTAACAACTGCAGCTGTAAGAGTGAACTGGTCAGACGTGTAATCAAGAGCAGGGCGAGTTAGAACAGTTATAACTCCTCCCATTGTGCAGGAGAGTATAAATGCTGCTGCTCACACCATTCCCTTCATGTCTCCTAATCACAGATTTGACCTATAACTTGCCTGTTTCAATGCTGGTAGATAGGTTTATGGCATGAAGTGGAACATTCAAGGCAAGCAACGACATTTCACAGGAAACAAGAAGGAGGTGACAGAAAAGGTACATGGTTCACCTTTAATAAGATGTGTGCATAATATAAATACTGACAAGTTGACGACAATGTGTGACCACTATTCAGTATGACATTGACCATTTCTGTTTGGTCATCTGCAACGCGAGGCCCCAGACTTCCAGAAAAAAATACATTTCTATTAATAACTTCCTGTAAATAAAATGGAGTACATTTTATATCCTCAACCACTTTTGTGTGTCAATTCCGGTCATTACTTCCATCTCGCTCTCTCGTTGTGCTTTTTGCCGAAACATGATTACACGTAATGGTTCCAGAGAAAGTGCACAGAAAGTAAAGTCAACCTAAGCCCAATAATGCGTTCAAAATGGAAGTCCAATTTCCAAATAGTCCAAATTACTGCGGTGGTTTTGCGCTGCGCGTCTGGACATCTCAATGTGATTCAGCAACTTTTCAGTACAGTTTCAGTTCCTTCTCTTCCTCTTTTTTGTCTCTTGAAGGTGATGATGACTTAGTTCGATCCACGTTCATCGCATTCTCCATTGCCCTGAAAGAAACAGAACAAAATATGGGCCTAACATGAGCTAAAATATTGTCACAAACATCAGAAAAAAGTCAACATCAGCTGAAAATTCCTCATCAAACTTCTGGACAGTTTAGAGCGTTTCACAACGGTAATAATATTCATTTGTGTTATATGTGTGCTTGAATAATCCTAGTCCTCTTTGCTCAAAATAAAGATTCAATATTGCATTTGCCACAGCCATTCCCAAGATTGAGTGGAAACAAAATCATATTTGTTCTATATTTTAGCTGTCAATCACAGTCCGATGTGCTGGAGCAAACTCAGAACCTTCGTGAATTAGAAATGGGACAAAACTTCGTGAAGATTTTCAGCAGAGGAAAGAAAACTTGTCCTTTTATTATTGATTTGACATCAAATCTAGAATACTTGGGGAGGCTTCATTAGTGAAAGTCAGCTGCTTGTCTCCATGGAGATTGAAAAGTTACACAGTTTACTTCAACACTGCTAGCCCTGAACATGTGCAATACTTGACTGACTTAATCATGTGGAATACCGTCATATTCATGTGCAATACTGACTTAACCATGTGCAATACCGTCATATTCATGTGCAATACTGACTTAACCATGTGCAATACCGTCATATCCATGTGCAATACTGACTTAACCATGTGGAATACCGTCATATTCATGTGCAATACTGACTTAACCATGTGCAATACCGTCATATTCATGTGCACTACTGACTTAACCATGTGCAATACCGTCATATCCATGTGCAATACTGACTTAACCATGTGCAATACCATCATATTCATGTGCAATACTGACTTAACCATGTGCAATACCGTCATATTCATGTGCAATACTGACTTAACCATGTGCAATACCGTCATATCCATGTGCAATACTGACTTAACCATGTGCAATACCGTCATATCCATGTGCAATACTGACTTAACCATGTGCAATACCGTCATATTCATGTGCAATACTGACTTAACCATGTGCAATACCGTCATATCCATGTGCAATACTGACTTAACCATGTGCAATACCGTCATATCCATGTGCAATACTGACTTAACCATGCGCAATACCGTCATATTCATGTGTACTACTGACTTAACCATGTGCAATACCGTCATATTCATGTGCAATACTGACTTAACCATGTGCAATACCGTCATATTCATGTGCAATACTGACTTAACCATGTGCAATACTGTCATATCCATGTGCAATACTGACTTAACCATGTGCAATAAACAATAAAGGATTATCTTATCTTATCTTAATAGGTATGTAGTGTCAAGCTGCAACTGTCTTCAGCTCCACTCCACCGCAGCAGCAGAACAATCAGCCTTCTCAGCCACTGCTAAAGTTCAAAAGTGTGATGCGTTTTCTTTGGACTTCACTCATGGAAGTAAAAAGAAGAGCGACTCTACGATTGCACAACAAGACAGGGAAACATGAGCAGCGCGGTGTAATGTCTAATGTTAGCTGTTAAATCCTGTAATGTAAGTCATTGATGTGTTTCACGCTGTCGGACTGGAAGTTGTTCTCCCTGTGCGTCCTCGTGTCTGTTGTTCAGAGGCAGGTTGATGTGTCTAAACCGTTTAAAGTAGCATCAACTATATATGTATATATATATATATGCACTGTATATTTCAGTGCATTATCGTCAACATTTTTGCTACCGTTCGATAATTTGGCGCCAAAATACGATCATTTTTAGGCTCTTTCTATGATAAAGTGTTCTGAAGATCTGGCAACACTCTAGCTTTTAATAAAGAGAACTGAGAATTTTGTCACTTTGGTGCGAGGCATTCTTTTTTTAGGATAAGAGACAGATATGGAAAAAGAAACACCCCAGACACCAATCCTGTAATAACTCTTCAAAACACATGCAAACACTCTCACAAAATGTCTACATCAATAATATTTCACAACGGGAAAATGTTCAATGTCAAATCGACGGATTGTGAGTTTTGGATCCTTTAAAGAGGCGTAAGTCCCACTCACTAATAGCTACTAATTTAGCATCTTTGACTCAACCCTCCACCCAACAGCGATCCACTTCTGGCCACCATTCCCTTTCCTGAACACAGCGACTATTTTTTTTATTACGAGTAAATCTGATGAGGATTAGTCCGGGCGTGTCCGTTTGAATGGCCCCAGAAATATCTTGGAAGTGCAGACATCCGCGACAGCTTCTATAATCCATGGCTACCTCTCATTCCCAGCCCCGAAGCTATATACTCTCAAGTGGGATTTTTCTGCCTTTTAAATAGATGTCATTGGGCACAGAAGTATATGTGAAACGTTTCACCGACTGCAGTGTTTCGCAGCCAGAGGTAAAAGGTCGTGAATGGGTATTGAGCAAGTCGAAAGAAAATAGTGCAATGAACTAGAAGCGTAATTTTCACCCAGTGAGCTCTGAGGGATTGTCAGAGGTGCCACTCATGGATTATTGAAGCAAATTATTTACCATTTTGGAATGTCTTGAACAGAGAGAAAGCCAAACAATCACCCTTGCCGAACCATTACCGGATTTTATCACCTTTTTTCATAGTTTTTGGCCGGGGTGCAACTTACCCACCAGAGCGACTTATATATGATATTAGTCGTTATTTTCACACTGGCAACCACAAGAGGGCGCTCTAGGCTCTAAGCGATGCAGAAGAAGGATCAGCACTTCCTCTTCCTCTGGAGTTTGTGGAGTTGTGTGACACAGAGGAAGAAGAATTCATTGGATTTAGTGATTTGGGGTAAAATTGATGCTTTGGTAAACTTGTTAGCATGTTCTTTATGCTATAGTTATCTGAAGAACTGTTCATATGTTACGTTAACATACCAGACACTTACCACAGTTCTGTCTGTGCATCATGTAGCTGAAGGTGTTAGCGTTAGCATATGTACACCTATTCATCATGTTCTCTCATCTGTTATTATTTTAAATTGCATTTCAAGATGAAATTTCTGTTCTTGGTCCTGGATTTTAACAAATACATTTCCCCCAAAAATGCGACTTATACTCCAGTGCGACTTATATATGTTTTTTTCTTCTCTATTATGCATTTTTTGGCTGGTGCGACTTATTGTCCGGTAAAATACGGCATTTATTTATTTTAGTTAACCGCTAAATATTTCAGAACAGGTAATAGGGCTCTAACTGTGAGGTTATCTGGTTTTATACATAAGACCCTAAATCAGTTTCAGTTTGATTTAACTAAAACATTAAAATTTTACTTTTTTTTACTTCTCTGTTGTCGAGTCCACCACCTGCTTTGCCTTGAATGTTCCGCAGTATGACCGTATTTTATCTTATCTCCATGGAGATAAGCACGTTAGCCGCACGGCCAAGTAATATTATCATTTCAGTAAAAACACCTGTAATTGAATAAATGCAATATACACTACACAGAGGAACATTTCAAACTTAACCCAGTTCACACTTTCAACAAACATATTTCCCTCCACACGTGAGCCATAAACCACGACGCATATAAATGAAACATTTGCATAAACCGACAAGAATTTGCTTGTGAGTAATGGAATGGGATATACTAGTACCACACTGCATGATTCATTAGATTACCCAGAATGCAGTTCAAACCAGTGCGATGTGAGGAGAAATCTGAGCGATAATTGACAGAGACGCTACAATCCGGCTGATGCGGCGAGCGGCTAATCGAGGGAAGAGTCTCTGCTTTACTCGAGCGGCAGCGTTCAAGCCGTGATGCTGGATGTTTACTGCGCTCACGGCAATTTGTCTGTTTTTGTTCTTTTTTGGAAAGAGTAAGAATATCGTTTTACAGGATTATGACTATACTTTGAAAATAATGTGTCCCACGGATCGGCTAAAACGGCAGGAAACTTTAACATGGATTCAACCGAGAAGACTGCTTTTACTCTCCTGTCACCTGTCTGTTGTTGTCAGCCAATCACAGCCTGCTGTCATCACTTCATAAATGCACTCTCTCTCCCTTCCCACAAACCACAGTTTCCGATTTGCTTCTTTATGGTGAATCCAGGAAAATCGCTCGCAAACAGTGGCGTTTTTTAATAATTTTTATGTTTTATAGACAGTTTTCTTGTCCGTTTCACAATAATAGACCAAGTAATCTCTGGAATACAACTTGCTAACAGCTTATTGACATTATTAAGCCGTTAAAACACAATTTAAATGTGCGTAGCTTGTTTAGCAGCGACAAACGTTTAACAAGTTGCTGAATTTATTTAACTTATTTTTTGGGAACTGGAATAATGTCTTATTATTATGTTTTTAAATGCTCAGTGCTTATTGCTCTCTGGAGATCTGGGTAGTGAAAAATTGGTCAAATGCAGAGGAAAAAGTTCATACAGCTACAATAAAGTACATCTTAATCTTAATCTAAAACTTATCTTTTGAAAAATTGTACGTCTTCGCACTTTGTACCTCTTCTATAGATTAACCTTTTCCCTCTTTCACTCATAAACAATCCAGCAGTTTCGTCATGACCTACTTTTTAAACTCCACAATTATTTGGGCTTCACTCTGGCGCCTCCATAGCTGTGGATATGTGTAATGCGTGTTGACAGCTGGTGCAATTTTAATGAGCAGCTGTAAGCAAAAGCTGTAAAATCCATTTCTGCTAATATGGCTAAGTGGTTGTCAAAATGGTATGATTTTATTTATGGGGGCTCGGAACGTAAATGCTTGAGGTTTAGCAGTAAAGCAATCGACTGTTAATGTGAAGGTTGGAGCTTTGATAACCCGCTCCAACCAGTGCACATTTGTAGAGATGAACTGTTGATTTTTATACAGTTACCGGGAGGATTTAGACACAGCATGTTTAACACAACTCAATAGAACGTCTGGAATATTTGATCCATTTTTTTTCATTGATTCATTGTTGGTAAGAGTTGGACTTTGGTTAAATCCATTGAGCTACTGTTTATGTACTGTCTGTGCATTGACTGTTAAAATAAAATCTTCTGGGGTGAAAACAGCAAGCAAATTTGGAAACATTGCACAAAAACGTTGGTTGCTTTTGTTTTATTTTTGCTATCACTTTTATTCACTAGAGGTGTGTTGAAATAAAACAATTATTATTTTAATGCAGAATGTTTGTATGTTATCACTTTCTTTTATTAAAAAGATATTTGTAAATGACTTTTTGGTGCCTTTGAAGATGTGAAAAGAGCTTCAAAATACATTATTCTTTCACTCTCCATATTCAGAGGTGGACAGACAGTAGACATCTGTAGCCACAGCTGCCTTGGGGTCAACTGACAGAAGTGAGGCTGGTGATCTGTGCCATCAGCGCTTTTAGTCATGTTCCCTCGTCAAAAACACGACGTAGTAATAGAAACAGGTCCATTGACTTCCTGTCCAAAGCTCTGCAAGCCCCGCCCCTTTCATCGGGACATTTCACCGACAAGCAGCAGATTGTCAATACAAGTTTTTATTTTTGAAAAGTGGCTACGCTGCCTTTTAAAACCCTACATTTATCACTCAGAGTCTTATTTTTCCCCCAAATAATTAAGTTAAATACAGGGATGTGGGCGGGGACAGGGGATAGGTGAAAATAGGAATGCCTCAGTTACAGGACAAAACAGGATTAACTCAAACAAGCAGAAATAAATGAAAATATAACTTTGAGTAGATGAAGAAAGACATCACAAGGTTAAAAGCTCAATAATGTTAATTTTGCATAATATGTCCCCTTTAAGGAATATTTTGGGGACAGCCGATTGCTAATACTTTATTGCAAAAGTCTCCTTTAAAGATACATGTTTAATCCGGGGCCGTACAGATGTTGAAACACTTCTTTTCCAGGTGAAATCTCTTCATATCCCACAGCTAGCTACTCAAAAATTCCACTTTAATGTTTCCACTCCAACATTTAATATAAAAAAAGACCCAATTATCGCCGACTCGTGCGCTAAAGGAAGTTCCAATTCCTCTCCCGAGCGAACCGAACAGATCTTAACTCATCCTTACATCATGTTAACCCAGAAGCGCCGCTAACCCCCGATTGAGGGAGCTAACGACGCTAACGGATGCTTTGCTGCCCGGATCATTAACCCTGGCCCGAGCGCTCGCTGGCAGGGAACTCTTTACTTTAGCCCTCTCTGCTTCATTTTGATGGATGTTGTTTATGGGGCAGTTCCGGACCATCGGAAAGCCATTACGACCCTTTTGTCCGGCAGGGACATTAGCCGCGCTCGGAACGGCAGAAACTGGTCAGCCAAATGTCATGGAGCTTATGGCTTTTAGGATGATTGACATATGTTTGTGAAGTTCACTGGGTACAACCGGAATGAGAGGAAGATTTAAGGTAGAATCCTGACTTTTTGTATCGTGAGAAAGTGGAGAAATATCTCGTTGATTCTCTCGCTCTTTGGGTAGTGTGGACGAAAATTGTACTCAAGTGAGAGTACCAGTACTTCAAAGTAATATAACTTAAGTAGAAGTACAAAGTGCCTCAAGAAATGACTCAAGTAAGGGTAGAAAAAAGTATTTGCGGAAATTTACAACCCAAGAAAACGTAACTAAAAGAGTAACTGTCTCGATATCTGGAATTGCAACTTAAAAGTAACTGAAACTGCAACTTAAATAAAAAATACTGCTACAATGTAAAATATATTAAGTATGGTGTCTGAAACGTACTTAAACGTTTGGCTAAAAAACATACTTTGGGGGGTTCAGGGACATCAGCGATATTGAATGCCTTGGTGAATTTGGCGTTCATAATTCTTTCTTTCTTGCACCAAAGTATGATTTGATTAAGATGGCTAAGATTGTTATCAAACCCTCGACACATCCAAAGTTCTCAAGGTTATAGATACTTGAAAAAGATTGCACATAAAAAGGGCCATTCTGCCAAATCCAGGACTGATTCTACGAACGAATAGTGTAATGTAATGTCCGCAAAATGGTATTGCGGCACAGTCTTTCTTCAAACCTCCTGGAGTTAACGTACTAACTATCCTCACACTGCACCTTTCAACCAAAGCTCAATTTGACCTTGAAACCCCAGAACTACCATCAAACCCATCGTTCGTACCTGATTTCAGTTGTCAATGTCCGATACGTGGTTCTCTATCTGCAAAACAGAAAAACACGTTACAACTAAATGGTTTATTCTTGCACTTTTTAATATATCTTTACTAAGTCTTTTAAACTTTAATTCATGTATATGTGTGAAAAACAAGAGTTCAGTCTAAATGTTTGTGTCTGCAGAGGATGTGGTTGGACAGCCTCGTAGTGAAGGCAATTTGAAAAGTGAAAAGATCTGTGTCTGATAAAGATGTATGGACTTTATTGAGTATTTTATGACTGTGGCCCTCAGGGGCTCAGTTTGGGTTCTGACTTGTTTACATCATGTGCTTTTAACTAGGAAAGTCGAGATTTTTTATATCATTAAAACAAAAATCTCTGCACTTTAACAGCGTTTACTAGTGCTAAAAGATTTGTTGCTGTTCTCAAAAGCTAACATTAGACATTTATACATCTAAAAATCTCTAATAGCTGTTTTTTTTTTTGAAGGAGTCAGAAAAATGTTTTACAGAATTATGACTCCTCTGTTTGTCTCTCCTCCTCTCAGCTCCCTCTGTCTCTCCTCTCTCTGTCTCTCCTCTCAGCTCCCTCTGTCTCTCCTCTCTCTGTCTCTCCTCTCAGCTCCCTCTGTCTCTCCTCTCTCTGTCTCTCCTCTCAGCTCCCTCTGTCTCTCCTCTCTCTGTCTCTCCTCTCAGCTCCCTCTGACTCTCCTCCTCTCGGCTCCCTCTGTCTCTCCTCTCTCTGTCTCTCCTCTCAGCTCCCTCTGTCTCTCCTCCCTCTGTCTCTCCTCTCAGCTATTATGAGTATACTTTGAAAATATGCGTCTCACGGATTGGCTAAAACGTATAAACTTTATCAAAAAAAATAACAAAATGCGAATCTAAAGTCACAACAACAATGCTGAGCCGTTCCATGATTCAAAGCAGTGCAACAAAATGTGATAAAATGTGAATATATGAGTATATTTCTGTGATGTATTTTATCTGCATAATAGTGATATTTTATCTGCATCATTAGTCTAAGAGAAGAACGGGTGTGTGACAAACTGCATTTGTTTGTGAAGGTATCATAAAGATGGGCCAAAGAATGTTGCCCGAGGGGGGGGAGTTGCACCCCCCCTTGCAGGCTTTATCTCTACGGAAAAATACCAA
Source organism: Eucyclogobius newberryi (assembly GCF_026437365.1). NCBI lineage: Eukaryota > Metazoa > Chordata > Actinopteri > Gobiiformes > Gobiidae > Eucyclogobius > Eucyclogobius newberryi. Next base: position 22,899,925 of record NW_027315812.1, read on the forward strand.
GTGCCTTGATGTGAGGCTGACCAATGAGAAATGTGACCCGCCTATTCCAGAATATCTAATAAAACCAACCAGCATGGGAAAAAACGGGGTGAGACGCGGGGGTGAGACGCAGGAGGGTCAGCCAGGCTCCTTACAACGGCCTGGCTGACACAGTCCCCGCGTTTTCTCCCATGCATGCCATACAAATGTCTGACGTTTCTGTGTCGTTTCATATTCTAAGTTGAATTGTGTTCTCTATGTGTTAAGGAATAGCATCGGTGCATGTCTAATTCCATGACATTTTCTGGTCCTTCAAGCCGGATGACAAGCTGCCCCTTCGCGGAGATTGACGGGTGAATCGGTGAAGTCTGTGCACAGCTAAAGGAAGTCCACTTTTCCCGTGGCCGCCCATCGCACCTCAGTCTCCGCGAGGAGAGCGCGTCGTTTCGAAGCAGCAGGAGAACACAGGCGACAAAGAAGGTCAGACAAAATTTTGTGTGTGAAAAAGAGTTAGCCATAAAACGTTTTTATGCATTAGTTTGATATTTACTGGAAAAATATTGTAGGCTTATGGACGAGATAAGTTTCTCACATAAAGCAAGGCAGTTAGGTATTACTGAGGAAATACCCAGTTTCATATTACTGAGGAAATGTGCAGTTTAGGTATTACTGAGGAAATACCCAGTTTCATATTACTGAGGAAATACGCAGTTTAGGTATTACTGAGGAAATACCCAGTTTAGGTATTACTGAGGAAATACCCAGTTTAATATTACTGAGGAAATATGTGTGAATGTAAGCGCTGTGCACGAGCGAAGTAAGTAAGAGAGAAGTGTGAATGTGTGAATGAGGATTAATAAGTGATTAACTAACAAGTGTGAATCACAATTAATCATACAAGGGTCACAAGGCGTTATTCTGAGAGATCTAAAATTTGCAGTCACGGGTGAATCTTTAAACACCTAGCATTATCTCCGGTGGAAAATCAATAAGAAATTCTACTAGAAGCTTGAGATATGACGTGACTGTAAAGCAAGTAGCATTTCTCTCAGACGACCGAGACCAAATAATGCCAAAATTATCACCCCAAACTGTAAAAAGACAAAGGAAAAGTCATAAGAGGATTTTGGAGGGAGACTTCCAGCATGCTCAGATGACGTGGCAGAGAGGGGGAGATAAGGGGGGTCAACAAGGCAGGAGAGGGGAAAGCAGTTCAGAGGACGCTCTGAACTGATGAAATAAGAAAAACTAAACTCAGCTGGTTTTAAATTTTAGTATTTCAACAAATTTTAAGGGTTTTGTTTGATTGACAACAATCAATTATAAAGATTTTATTAAACTTGATAAGAGATGAAGATGAATTCAGATTTTTATAGATGGCCAATTTTTTGGGGAATGTGATCACAGACAGGACACTTCCTGTCCCCGACATAGAAGACAAAAGTTGTGTTTTTACGGTATCGTGTTTTTTGAGTGCACCAAACAAAGCCACGTTTTGTTTTGTTTTATTTTTGGACTTGACGGAAATTATCTTTTTGGACTTATTATGTAACCATAATGCATGACTAGATGAAAGTACAGGACGAAAAGACAGAAGTGTTTTTATATTTAGAATCAAATACAGGCACAGGCCTGGAAGTGATAATATGGGTAAATGAGTGACTACTGATGTTTTTGGACATAAGACTAGAATGGGCAGTAAGTAAAGTGATAGTAAAAGTTATATCAGTAACTTATTTATTTGTATTATCATGAGGAAACCTCGTATTGCATGTAGACGTAAGTGAGGGAATAAGTTAAATAGTGACGTCCAATGCCCTCCCAGGAAAGACATGAATGGGTCATTAACTAAAGGCAAACGACACCAAGTCATAAAAGATAGTCAGAGATAAGGGGCTATTGACTGGCAAAGAATCTGGAGGACTCAGGATGGAGCAGATGTTGTTATCTTTGCGTATCAACAGCAACACCTCAGGGGGGGTTGATTGATGGGTAATAGGAAAAGTTAAAATTAACAGGGAAAGAATTTGACATTCTAAAGTAAATACCTGAAGGATTGTGGAGATTCAATCAAGAATTGAATAGATTTAAATAAGACAATATCATCTAAAATTAGACGCTATAGAAGTTATGAAAACCAGTGATAACAGGACTTAAACATTATAGGACTCAGGTGGGAGCCAAGAGGGGTTAGACTACAGGAAGGGCCTGGGGGGAGTAGAATACATTTTATGAGACCCGCAGATTACCTGAAGATAGTGAAAACTAAACAGGGGGATGGGTAATCAATACATGAGTTTAGAAGCAGAATAACAGGGATATTTTAAAGATAACTAACTGGAATCCCAGGGGATGCAGCGTCTGATACTTATATCAGCAGCAAAGAGAAAGTAAAAGCAGGTTACAAGTGAGGGTAAGAGTAAGTGAAAAGAGAGAAAGAAAAAGCAGGTTTAGAAATTTGGAAATGGGTGTTTCCTCCGTTGCGAGAGGAAGACAGAGAGAGAGACAAGGGGAAAAAAGGGTTGATACAAAATGATGTGCCTTATAACCAAGGGGAAGGTTTAGGATCGTTTTGATTTGTTAATACACATATAGACTTGCTAGAACAAACTAATACACAATGTTTGTAAAGCACCACATGAGCAGGTGTGAGAGATGGAGTTTGAAACTCACCTGAAGCACATATAAAAGATTAGCACATATTACATTAGATGTGTGACTTTATGCAGGCCACACAAACAGAGGAGATGTGAAATTGTTAATTATGTGAAGAATTCTAAGTTGTGAACTGACCCTTATGGCCAGCTCAACGGGGGAATTATTGAGATAATTATTATTGTTTGATGTATTTGAATCATACATACATACATACATATGCGCGCACACACGTGGAGACCAGACATTTAGAGTTTGAAAGGGGGGCTCAGCCAGGGATGTGACCGCTGAACTGTGAAAGGTCAAGAGGTGACATTGCGGAGTGGAGTGACAGACGCAATTCCATCTCTTCCTTGATTACATCTTGGATTAGTGAATGTTGTAAACTATCTGGATTATTGAATTTTGTTTAAATGTAGAAGTTTGAGAAATGGGCAAGGCCATTTATCAAAAGGGGGGATGTACGTGTAAACAAATATTCCGAATCAATAATTACTAAAAAAAAAAAAAAATGTAAACAAGAAAACTGTTTGAAATACACTGAACTGTCAAAAAGACTTTGTTTATCACCACAGCAGAACGTGTTGGAGATGTGGTGTTTACAGAAACGAGCCAGGTGGACGAGCAAGGTGGACGGAGCCACAAGCGTGTCGTCCTGACCATTGGAGGGACGAGAACATGGGTGCTCTCATGGGAAAGTGAGAGAAATGTCTGGACAACACAGCGGCAGATCCATAACATCGCAGATGCAGGACTTCGTTTGTATGAGTTTTGTCCAGAGTCTACGGTAGAGTACGATACTCTGCTACGATGGACGAGAGCCAGAGGCTACGGTGCACAGAGTACCATACTCTGTGAAAAGAATCAACAGTTATCGTCATCACAAGTGATGACGATAATATGGGTGCTGAACACCTGTATTATGCACCGGACAATCGGGACAATCGGGACAATCGGGACAATCGGGACAATCGATCAACATACACAACTGTGTATAACGGTAAATGGAATATAGAGGGAAGAAAATAAGTGATCAACTTGAAGAAAGGTTGTGTAATAATGTACAATGTATAATTGACATGACAGAGGCTGAAGAAACACAATGGCATATTATACAGCCACTGTTGTTTGCACTAACTAAGAGAGTTTTTTTTATCTGCTAACAACATAACTACATGTAATGTTAATGAGATTATGAATTGAGATGGGAAATGTACCAGTTCATATGTGTCATAGGTGTGACCGAAGCGAGCAGCGGAGGAAGGTCTCTTAAGAAACCAAGCGAGGACGTATGGTGGTGTGGGCACACAGTGCTGAGAGGGCACTTGGAAGGACTAGGACGTTGTGCCTATGTATCTCTTTTGTGATCAGCATCACCCAGAACCATACCGCAGGGTCAAGGTCGAGAGGTTAGTGGACAATCTGGTCCCAGTAGCACCTGATACTACGTATTTGATTCTATTGGGGTGTCCAGAGAGGTCCCTGACGAGAACTGACTGACCAGAGAGCAGTGGGTTTAAGGGCTTTCCGCTTGTACTTTTATATTTCCCATCACACCGCACAAATTATAGACAAGATAAATGGTCTGTTTGTCAAATTACAGAGATTAACCAATCTGACTAAAAATTTAGGACAGTAATGCAGTAGACATGTTGTGGGCCGAGAGAAAAGGAGTGTGTTCAATGTTGAAAAATGTGCATAACTTTTTGTGTGTAAAAGTGTCATTTTAACAACAATATGAAAGACATGTTGAAAACTGAAATGAGTAATGTGTTTGGCATATGAGACAGTAGACTAATGCTTTGATAAACAGGAGGGAAATGTGATAAAATGTGAATATATGAGTATATTTCTGTGATGTATTTTATCTGCATAATAGTGATATTTTATCTGCATCATTAGTCTAAGAGAAGAACGGGTGTGTGACAAACTGCATTTGTTTGTGAAGGTATCATAAAGATGGGCCAAAGAATGTTGCCCGAGGGGGGGGAGTTGCACCCCCCCTTGCAGGCTTTATCTCTACAGAAAAATACCAAGTGCCTTGATGTGAGGCTGACCAATGAGAAATGTGACCCGCCTATTCCAGAATATCTAATAAAACCAACCAGCATGGGAAAAAACGGGGTGAGACGCGGGGGTGAGACGCAGAAGGGTCAGCCAGGCTCCTTACAACGGCCTGGCTGACACAGTCCCCGCGTTTTCTCCCATGCATGCCATACAAATGTCTGACGTTTCTGTGTCGTTTCATATTCTAAGTTGAATTGTGTTCTCTATGTGTTAAGGAATAGCATCGGTGCATGTCTAATTCCATGACACAAAATGTTTAGCGCTCTGTAGAAATCACTGACAGAATCGTGAATAAAACAAATAGGTGTTTTTGACGAGAAAACCCGCAATATGAAATGGCCTATGAAGTTGCATATATGTCTCCTTTAAGTCCGCTTACAGCAGTGAGGCAGCGGTTCTGGCCCTGCGTTAAATCTCTCCCAAAGGTCACTGCTGATATATGCTGAACAAGAGCGGCCGTGGCTCCGAGCGGGCCCCTGTTTGCCGTATATTATCGCCGTCTGTGATCAATGTGACCTTCAAGAAACAAATAAATCCCAGCCAACGCGTCGGTGAAAAAATAATCGTCTCCATTAGCGGCGGGGACGGCCGTAGCGGCGCTTAGCTGCTAAATGGCTAATAAATAAGGCTTAATAGAGAAAGCACGGTCAAAAGCACGGTCAAAAGCACGGGCCGGCCGCGGGGTAATTGCTCTGGAGATTGTGGCCATGTCGTGAAATATGGACAGTGGAATCAAATAAAAAGGCCACGCGGTTGAAATGATTCCTGGACTGTGGAAAATAGGGCAAAATGAGAGTCACGCCTTTCAGTCTGAGGGAGTTTAGGATCGTAATCGTCTTCTTTATATAAATATATGTTCAAGAGAGAGAGTTTGAACCGGGGGGGTCACAGAGGATAGTTTGAACTGGGGGGGTCACAGAGGATAGTTTGAACCGGGGGGGGGGGTCACAGAGGATAGTTTGAACTGGGGGGGAACAATTTAAATGTATATTCATCAATTTTCAAGTGCTTCTCAAACTTTTTCTGGTGCGCCCCCTAAACGCCTCGAGCTGTGTCTACCTCTGTCCCTCCTCTCAGCTACCTCTGTCTCTCCTCTCTCCTCTCAGCTCCCTCTGTCTCTCCTCTCAGCTCCCTCTGTCTCTCCTCCCTCTGTCTCTCCTCTCAGCTCCCTCTGTCTCTCCTCCCTCTGTCTCTCCTCTCTCCTCTCAGCTCCCTCTGTCTCTTCTCCCTCTGTCTCTCCTCTCAGCTCCCTCTGTCTCTCCTCTCTCCTCTCAGCTCCCTCTGTCTCTCCTCCCTCTGTCTCTCCTCTCAGCTCCCTCTGTCTCTCCTCCCTCTGTCTCTCCTCTCAGCTCCCTCTGTCTCTCCTCCCTCTGTCTCTCCTCTCTCCTCTCAGCTCCCTCTGTCTCTCCTCCCTCTGTCTCTCCTCTCTCCTCTCAGCTCCCTCTGTCTCTCCTCCCTCTGTCTCTCCTCTCAGCTCCCTCTGTCTCTCCTCCCTCTGTCTCTCCTCTCAGCTCCCTCTGTCTCTCCTCCCTCTGTCTCTCCTCTCTCCTCTCAGCTCCCTCTGTCTCTCCTCCCTCTGTCTCTCCTCTCTCCTCTCAGCTCCCTCTGTCTCTCCTCCCTCTGTCTCTCCTCTCTCCTCTCAGCTCCCTCTGTCTCTCCTCCCTCTGTCTCTCCTCTCAGCTCCCTCTGTCTCTTCTCCCTCTGTCTCTCCTCTCAGCTCCCTCTGTCTCTCCTCTCAGCTTCCTCTGTCTCTACTCTCAGCTCAAAAACTAGCTGGTAGGACACGAAGGACATACAGTTGTACGCAAATGAACTATGTAGGTGATCATTCTTACTCTCAGTGCACTCGCTCTTTTGTAGTGCAGTGATTAGAAGTCTCAATTTGTCGAACAAAACATGATTGATTCACAGTATTTCTTGTTTGTTTCTTCAGCCCCATAGCACTATGATAAGAGAATCTGGACATTTAGGGGCCATCTACAATGATATGAGGCATAAAATAATGATAAAGCCAACAGAAAATGACTCTTCCCGTGTAAAAGATGTAATAAAGGATCACAAACACCTGCAGTTTAGCTTAGCCGCTGAAGGTTAATATACTTTAATAGGGAAAGCCTGAGTTGGTGAATAATTGAACTAATTGGCCGGGGTAATCGCGCCAGTGTCTCAGCTCTGGCCAGGTGTGAAATCAGTAAAACAGGTCACATGTTTTAAACGGGTCTCCTTTATAAAAAATTGGAAGAAGGTTTTAACATGAAGCTCAGCAGGAAGCGTGACCTTTAGCTGTCCAAGGACTCCATTTTGCCATTTGAAAAGAGCGACATTCCCAGCAGAGTCTTATCGAGTCATTTTATCAGCTTATGAAACCTGGGAAAAGGCCTTTGAGGAACACGTTTGATCATTTATGCATTTCATATTTCAGTTTTATCATATGTTAGAGCAATTATTGAATTTTTATCGAGATCAAGATTCAGTCATGTCAGTAAAGGCCTGTGGATTGGAGCAGAGTTTGAAATAAATGATTAAAAGTGTCTTGCTTTTGTTCATGAAATTGATAACGAAGGCCATTTTTATTTTGTTTGAAAATCCCCCAAAAAATCTAATCTAAAATTGAGATTTATATGAATATGATGGAAAAATTAATTGTGGTCAAATCAAAAATTGAGGTCAATCCATATGAGAGAAAAAAAAACGGTGATCAAAATGAGGGGGTAAATAAAATCGATCAATATGCATTAAAAAAACACACAAAAAAACTCATTATTCATTTTCTGATGCGTTCAATGATTTAGATGCAAAAAACATTCTAACATAAATTAAAAACATTCCCCAAAAATGCATCGCCGCAAAATACAGCCAAAGCTCAATTTCCACAAAGTTCTGAATTTCTTCCAAACATTTCACAAAAAAGTCCAGCCCTGATAGTCAATTCCGTCCAATAAACATGCAAAGTGTAAGTGTGTGAGTGTAATGAAGATCTCCGCGCAGACAGATCGTCGCCGAAGCCTCACCTTGAACTTTTGCCGAAGTTCTGAAACCCGTTTTCACCACTTTATCAACTCGAGTCATTAAAAAGCATGAATAATTTAACGTGTCAAATGAATAAATGACAATAAAAATAATTGGATCTCCCTGCGCGGATAAGCTTTAATGATGAGATCTGTGCGGCGTAGATGTGAAATAACCTTGTGTGAGTCTGATACCGTAATTATAGGATCTTATAGGATAGGTTGGTATATGTGTGTGTGTGTGTGTGTGTGTGTGTGAGAGAGCTTTCATTTGGGAGTAACTGTCAGACCAGGCGCCCTCACCCCTCACTCATGTAAAGCCTTTCAGATCTGCGGTCATGAATAATTCTGGACTATTAACTTTGAGAAGGTGAAGACTCCGGGCCACTCGAGTGTTTGGATGTCAGGGGCTGTCGAGGGTTATGTGTGTGTTCAAATGGCGGCGGTGCTGGTAATGCACTGAAAATATGTGTCGAAGTAGAAGTACAAAGATGTATTCACATATTAGTAAAAGTAGTTCAACCAGGAGAGACAGATAAAGGGATAAGTGAGGTGCCATGATGAGAAAAATCAACATTGCGGAAGTTCTAACATTAGATTCTACACCTACACTTGCCAAACTTTAGGTTCGTTCTTGTTTTAATTATACAGATGTCTAAGGCCCAACAGACATATATCCCTGTCTGATACCTCTCAAGGCATTTCATAATTCGTTTTAAAGCGTAGCCTCTCTAGAAAACAACGGTTTTATTTCATTTACAGGTAGATTAATGCCACCAGGACATTTTATATTCAAATACTAGTGTAGTATATTAGCCTTGTTTCCTCCTCACACAGTGGCACCTATAGTAATGTATATTCTCTGGGATGTGGACTCATTTTCTGAAGGGAAGTTCTCGACTCAGTGATTTACTATAGTCCCCCAAAAAGATCAATAAACCAGAATGATTCAAGGTTTAATAAACAAAAATATCAAAGCAATTCATTACACATTTGATTACACAGCCTATGCCTGGGCTCAGCTTAGTTAAAAGAAGCGTTGGTGTTGAAAAGTACGTTTTTATAATTCCCTAATAAATCAAGGGACGCCTCAACTGCTTTTAATGTCAGACTCTGCAGTCACTTCTTGGATCAATCGTATGTGTCCGATGAAAGGCTCAGATGTAGATCAAGGTCTCCTCTGACTCTTTGGGTCCTTAGAGCGATCCATGCTGATCTTTGTGCAGGGTTTAGCGGTTGAAGATGCTGAAGAGTCCAACGAAGCAGCATGGTCCTGAGAAAGTGTTCTTTGTCTCAGTGCAGGGGCGTGGAGGCCCAAGCAGGAGGCGAGGGGGGTTTGCACCTCAGGGTGGGGGGCCCGAGTGTCACAGCTTTGAAGTTGTGTTTGAAGTCCAGCAGCAAAAGAGATAGTGAGAGGCTCACAGTGTCTTTTGTCCGACACCGGGGTGTGGCTTCAAGTGGGAGTGACCTTAAGACTGGATTTAACTCTCCTATTGTTTCTAATTTGGACAATTTGAACTAAAAGGAGCACAATGACATGTAACCAGAACAAACTATTACAACATTGTCAATGAATACACACATCATTAGCAGGTAATGAGGAAATATATGTAAAGGCAAATATGGCATGAACATAACACATTTCCAACCACAGTTCTAAAGGCATCTGCTTCACAAACATGGTTTATTGACAGATTTAGATCACACAGTGAAACATGGAGTCAATTTAAATGGGAAATATAGTTTAAGAACTTTGAGACACTTTTAAATCCAGCAGAAAGAAGATATTTTTAACGATTCCTGATCTGCTTGGAGCCATTAGTGAGTGTTACTTGTCTCTGTTGTTATCAGAGGTGTTTTAAAGGCTGGGCCTCTGTCTCATGGAGGATGATCACATTCCATCCAAGCCTTTTGCTTTGTTCTGTAACAGTGACGTGAGTGTCACCTTTGCTTTGGATTATGAAAAGATAATGTCTTTTGAAAGAGCTTTTGTGACGTACATGTCTTACTCTGGGCTGCACTATTTGGGAAAAATAACTACTTTAGTTCAGAATTTTTGTAGTATTATGAATGCTAATCATATTAAAACTAGTAGTCTAAAACTACATAGTCTTTTAAAAATGTGTGATACTGAAGAAAAAGTTTAGTCCAGGGCCGCTGCTACTCATTTGAGAGCCCTAAGTATAAATGCTCAGTGGGGCCCCCAACCCTCATTGAAATGGTAGGGTATAAGTTTTGTTTATTTTTTATTATATATTGCATGAGGGACAATCTTAAGGGGTGTCTGGTTGTCCTCCCTCAAGAAGTTTTCAACAAATTCATATAGTTCCATGTCACTTTGGCAGAGCCAGTGTTGAGTTTGGCTCTACAGCTGACGCATGGCAAGTCCTGTTTCATTCGCTCTTTTGCACTGCTTCTAATTGAATATGAGGCCCATTTTCATCAGCTGAAGACCATTTTGCTCCTCGTGGATCGTAGAATACACATGCAGTCAAACCTGCTCCCAGCTGTGCCCCTGATCCGTCTGTACTGTGGAGCTGCAACTGCATGAACCCTGGTGCCCCTCGGAACAACTGATGCCCAACACACTGTGTGCTGTATTGGGAGCGGCGGTACTGTATAAGACCATACAATAATATGAAGGAAATTTTCATTTTGTGGTATAAAAAAAGTAGTATCAAAATCGGTAAGGAGATCAACAGTGACTGCCCTCCACTTGGTACGAGAAGTAAATGTCCTACTTTTGCCCATCGACTTTCCAAGAAAAAAACATATTAAAGGTTTGTAAGCTTACGTGAGGCCATCAGCTATTTATTTTTCTTTTAGGGAGTGTCTGCAGTGCCGCGGTGCGCGGCCGAAACTGCCATATTATTTTTGTGCCGGCCGCGTGCCACGGCTCCTGAAACTGCGCCGCTATTTGACCGCGTTTTAGCGCCGTTTTAGACCGCGCCGGGTTAAGGTTAGGGTTAAAGTTAAGGTTAAGGTTAGGGTTAGGGTTAGCCATGACGCTATAAGAGAAGTCCCGCGGTTCCTGAAACTGCGCGGCCATTTGACTGAAGCCACGGCCTTCTTTTTAACTTAAAATCTGTTTATGAATTTTTTAAAAAACGGCATTAAAGACATTAAAAAGACAATTCTTATAACCATTCGGTAAACTTTTCATTGCACTCGTCTCTTTTGAAGTCTCTCCTTGTTGAAATACACTGTGTAGAATGTGTGGTCGCTCATACCAGATGGTGGGAGACCTCTTCGTCGTAGTCATCCACGCCCCCGTCACTCATCTCTCCGGCCTCCGCCCCCAGGCCCCCCTCACCTCCCTCGTCCCCAGAGTTGTCCGCTGCCTCGGACACGGACTCCTCGTGCAGGGAGTCGCAGTTGTCCTCGTACTTCCTCTGAGCTTCTGGAACAAAACACAAAATGACATCAAGTTTTTCCATTGTTAACTATCATTATGTATCTTACTATGATTTGGGATGTTACAATACTGGTGATATTCCAATAACATTTCATTAAAGGTAAGCTCCCAGGCATTTGTGCAGATGTGAGTGATATTACAATCTTCAGGTCAATAGGCAGACATTGGGCGATATGCAAAGAAAAAAATAAATCACAATTTTCTACAACATAAATCACAATTTCTTTTTTTTTAATTACATTTTCTGGTCCGAAGGCTTTATTCGACAGGACAGTTAAAACATGAGGTGGAGAAAGAGAGGGTAGAGACATACATCAATCAGTCAAGGCCAGGAAGCAAACCCACGATGCAAAGGTGGCAACAAAACCATATGCGCAACACTTTAAACCACTGCACCACCAGCGAGCACCACAATTTCAATTTTATCACCAAGTATAGCTTAGCATACTGAGGTAACTACCACTATTTTCTTCTGAGAGTTACTTCACTCTGAGTATGACAGAAGCTGACCAGTGAGAGGTGCAGGGATCTAAAGCATGTGGTTGCCTATCAATATGTTTCTGCTCTACATTCTGTATCTTTTAACATATCTTTCCAACTGCTACTTGATTGGTGTAAAACTCTAATTTATATTCACATTATCCCCAAACTCTCCCCAAATACAATTTCTCAAACGCACTTTTAGTTCCACTTTCATGGTTCCTGTTACTATACATCTGCAATCAGTAAGAATAGTGACATCTTTGCAGTGTTGTTTCTAAAAATGGACTGTTTCCTGGCAGTGTAGGACAGATATGACTGGGGGTCATTTTGTCCCCCTCTGGGCAGGAGCTGACAGTGCGTCCACGAAGGGCCTGACCTTAACAAGTGGTCGCGTCTACCATCTGTCTCTCTGCTACGACGCAGTGCCACTTCTCCACGCTGCTATTTTAAACCGCGATGTAGCAGCTCCTTTTCCCAGTATAGAAGGTGTCCACATGTCAGGGCTGTGCGGATGTTGGAGCGAGAGAAGACAGAACATCCTACGGGAGTCAAAGTTTCTATTCTCAGCCAAGTGTATTTATATAGATGTCCGGGATGGAATCTAAACTGGGAAAGATTCTACACTAAACAGCAGCAGTATGTTCAAGGTGTTTTTAGCTTTTTGGTGTTTTATTTAGTGGAAAATCTGAAAGGAAGGTGGCCAGACATGTCACATTATTGGTCTAGTTATATTAAAAACCTACTTAAAAGGGAGTATCCAATTTTTTTCATGTAATAAAGTTAAATCTGCTTTGCTGCTGTACATGCATGCTAGTTGTCTAGTTTACAGTGACAGCAAAACTCGCTCTGGCCTCTGAAAGTCGTGAAAAGCGCTTACAACCTGATTCCAGTGAATAATTAAGATCATTACAATGCATTAGGTACGTGACTGCTGCAAAGAGTTTAAAATGAACTAGTACTGTTTTTCAAGTTTTTTAAGATATAAAAAGAATAAGGTACAGCTCCGCTAACCTTTCCGGCGAGAAACCTTTCATGCGTTCAGAAAAGGTACTGCATGAGTTAGGGCCAATGGATTTTCAATTGGAGTTAGCGTTGGCCTCCAAACATCACAAACTATGAATATGAATATGCGCTGTCATAGCGAAAATTAGCATACTGAACGGTCAGTAATGCGTCAAGAACACGGGCCACAACAGTTTGACAAGTAAATGTTTTATTTCATCAAGCACCACAAATCCCTCATTCATAAGTGAAATTTAGAAAATGGAAGTTTCCAAACGTAATCAACATTCAGTCAACAACCACTTGTCCGCGCAGTCTACAAAGGACAAAATTAATGCTTTTATTTGGCTGCCTGATTAAAAGGATTGGGATAGTACATTGATATCACTGCCAGACTGTGTGCACATTATTCTAAACACATCACATCAAAGATACATTAGATTATGAGTATGGATTCTAACCTACAATACTATGCTACAAGTGCTGTATCTATCAAATGTAGTTAATTATTGCTAATCATTGACTGAGGTTCAACCACTCCTCCAGTCTTTAACCCCACCTCTAATTACCCAGAAGCCCTATTTATATTGCCAGACCAGCCATTTCCAACATGTTTTGGCAAACTACTTGGGTCTGGGGTTCGACCGCTGCGTTTCAATTTCTAGGGCGGAGTTTAGAGCAGAGACAGAACCAATCACCTAAACCCTGAAGTGACGGAAAAAACGCGACACGCTTAACCGGATATTACGTAGCCCATGTTAGCAAGGCGTGTTCCGCGTTGTCCGTCCCCGAACGCAGAAAATGTCTCCTGAATCGTGATGACGCCCTTCGTATAACCGCATCTAACGCACGTTCATCACGGCGAGTAGAGCGGACTTTCCTGATTTCCTGAAACCGAAGCGAGAGCAGAAGTAAACACTCGGTCATGAGCCGGGTCCACCATCTTGAATGTTTTGGAACGGGGGGTGAAAAGCGCTACTTCCGTATCTCAGTGTGATGCGTTAAAACCTCCGCCTGGGATTGGATAGGTAAAAGGATTACCGATGATTTCATTTGCTCTGACTCCGATTCCAGACCCATACGCATTCAAACAGAATGTGGGCGGGGCTGGCGGGTCAGGCAACCTCCCACCCAATGTCTCTATCATCTTCACCTTAACACATCACCATCTAGAAGAACGGGGGGTTTCTGAATCGACTGGGCTGATCACCTGAGACGAAGCCCCATCCTGAGTCTCTACCCGGCCAACGCTAATCGAGCCATCATCATCTAAAGTTGATACATGTCCTGGTTGTTTGTAGATTCACACAATTGAATCATTTCCAGTCTAACATCATAAAGACTCATTGTTGGTCTAATTAGAATACAGACCCTAAACGTACCAGAAATAAAACAGGTCATACTTAATTTTCCATTCTTCTCCGAGAGCATAGATATAAAAACACGCCATAGAAATGAAATTGAACTAAACAAAACCACCCACACGCTCTCTCGACAGAAACGATTCAAGCTCATAATCTGCTGGATCAATTCAAATGTATTTCATCCCTTCTCTCATTGTCTCTGCAGCGTTGTGTTTTCCAATCGTATTTATTCTCGCTTGGGCTGCTAACACGCCACATCACAGTTTGCCTGGAGGAGGATCAAGACTCGTTTTCTTTTTTGGCGCAGAGTTGTCAAGTGCCCGATGCAGTCCTTGAGTAACACATCGCACGCTTGTTAAAATCCAAACGGCCCTCTTTGCGGGACGAGGGCGTGGGCGACCTTGGGAGGAGGCCTGTCTTGGAGGGGAGGGTCTATCTTTATAGATCTGGGTTATTAAGGCGGGGGTGCTCTAATGACACCTGTCCGCGGACTTTGACGAAGCGGCCGGCCCATACTTCATCTACAGAGGTGTTCCGTACAGAGGGAGACGTGTGGGACGGCTTTAAATCAGAGGTGGAAGAGTGCGGAGTGGACGTAGGATCAATGCAAAAGTGGTGGTCGTTTTTCGAGAATAGGACAATTCTTATGGTTCAGATTTGTCTCACGCTGTGTTCCAGTTGTGTTTTGCATTTTCCGAGTTACAACTTTTGAATTTAAATAGGTACAGCCTTCCAACTCGGAAAGTTTGGTGAAAGTAAACACCTTCATTATTGATAATTCTTGTGTTATTTTCACTTTAGTTGCTCTCTATCCCTCTCTGTTGAGCCTCTGCAGTTATAAATGATAATGCTGCTGTTGCTAAGGTCTACACGAAGCTAATATCGACACAACCGATCTTTTATAAACTGTAAATAATGACAGTCACATGTATTTAAGACATATTTAAGATTTTACTAAAACGTTTGTCTATTTTCACCCAGTTTGACCATTTTGGTGACGTTTATAATGTTACTTCCTGGTTGGACATGAGCAGCAGATGTGACAAAGGTACGGGTAATTCCATAACTGTTACCTAGCAACCATGATGTTAACAATACACATCACACAATAGTTATGATTTGACATTTAATAACATCTATGTTCAATGATTGTTTAAACTGTCAGAAAAATGTGTCGATAGCGTTTGAATTGTGCACATTTTTGACAGGATGTCGCTTTTTGATGACATCATAGGTCGACGTCGATTCCTTCTACTTTGTGTCGTTTTCAACTTTTAATATTCAAATTCTTTTCACAAATTGCAACTTGACTATGATAAATCTTCACTACGGACAACCTGTCATGCTCATTAAGTGGAGCTGCATTTTTTTCCCAATTTGAGAACCTTCATAGCCTAAATTACTTGCGACAACTTCTGAGGACAACCGGAACGTTACAGGTCAGATCTGTGGAGAGGCGAGCCCGCTCACAGTCGGAATGCAAGTTTTCCAAGGTACTTTTTAGCAAAAAATAAAAAAAAAAACGACAGAAAGGATATTTATTGGTAAAAATAAAATGAATACTATTTTAAAAAGCTAAATCACTCAATTGACAGTATAGTATTTTTTCAGATTTGTGTTCTGACATAAAAGAGTTTGAATAAGCATGAATACAAAAAGATTTAACATAATTTATTAAAACAAATGAGTGTAACTGGGACTTTGTACGTACTACTACAGTTTACACATGCTGTATCTTCTGGTGCTGAACCTGAGCGGTCAGAACATGGCTGCTGTGCTCAGCTACTGTCCCTGACCACTCGTAATGCTGCAGCAGGACTCACCGGTGTCTGCGCGCTGCTGCTTCTCGATCCTCTCCAGGCGCCCCAGCAGAGAGTCGATCTTGGTCTTGATCTGAGTCAGCTCACGTTTGATGGTCTGCAGCTGGTCCGACTTCACTGCTGAGACACACAACACAGCAACAGAAGACCTTTAGTGGACGGGACTATACACTGTATCATTTCAATGCATTTCATCTGGTTTTGTTATGCATGTGTCAGTAAATATGTCTCATAGTCTCATTACGTAATTCTACAAGATTTTCTGTAAATCATAGATATATATAAAAAAACACATTTTACTTGTACTTTGTTACTTTATATTTCGTACAGTATAAACAATAATCAGCCCATATTGATTTTGAAAGAAGCAAAAGCCAACAGGCTGTCAACATTTCATATAAGAAATCACATCATAAATCCATATTCAAGCAAGTTCTGTGGGCACATCTCCTATAATCAGATGAAGGCTACAGCAGCATGAGTATTCAGAGGGCAAAAAACAACAAAAAAAACAACCTAAAAAAAACCCAAAAAGTCATTTTAGTCACAATATTGCGCTTTACAATGGAAAATGTCAAATTATCATCTATATACAGTATGTGGGTGGTAGTTTATTAATAAATACCACAAATACAGCATGAAACATATTTGTATTTAACATGATGTAAAGCAATTCTTCATCACTCAAGGCACTCGCTCCTAATTCCGTGTCAATCTCAGCAGCCGTGTTATCAGCTCCTTCTGCTCAAACGCTCGGCGATCCCATCAGCTCTCGGCCTCACGTCACTCATCGTCTTCATCTGGACGGCTGCACACTCGCTCATCTGCGAACCACAACCCGCTGTTTGCAATTTGGAGATTAGCAGCTACCTTTCGCCCACCGCGCAGTCGTGCTCGATACTGTGCGGATGCTATCTGTGAGCTGCCAGATGTGACGCTGGTAAAACTCAGAGATTTAATGCCCTCATGTCTGTCCCACGCAAGAGTGTTAACACCGAGCTATATGTATGTTTGAACCCAAAAGAAGGGTAAAGGGTAATAGGAAAAAGGGTGTGGGTAATAGATGTGGAAAGAGACAAAGTGGTCTGGCATAAACGCTCTATACACATAACGTAACGCTTTAAAATAAGGTTCCTTCGTAAACTGTTTATTTAAGGCGTTAATAAGCACAGTTTTTCTTTATAAGCACTTAGACAATTATAAGCATTTATAGATGGCTTATAAAACCTTATAAATGTCATTAAATCAAGATCCTTGATACACTGTTGTCAATAATCACGTGATAAATGCTTGGAAATGCCTCATAAGTGCGTATAAATGAAAAACAAGTGTTTATTAATGCTTTGTAAATAGTTTGAACTGGACAAACGTTTTGCCACTCGAAGAAGCTTCTTCAAGACCTCGCAGACCATGTTCTAATAAAATATGACATCTGTGCTGAGAATATTTCTGTCCCTTATGATATTGTTATGAGTGCTACTTTACTGTAGTATAAGTATGTCATTTGGTGGGCTGCAAGCAAAATGGTCTGTCACCACAAGTCTAGAGTTGCAAAGTGGTTGGTTCATTTTCGATCCCCATAGCATAATATTAGTTTTTGAAAAACAAGTGGCACGTGTTGTAGTAGTAGAAATAGTATGTGCAGTAATAGGGGTGGGCGATATTGACAAAAATGAAAATCTCTCAAATGTTTTTGCATTATGTCGAGCATAATATTCAGATGAGATTTTAACCATACATCAGGATTGTGTTAGCTGTAAATGTTGGTTGAAGTTCCAGTATTGAACAAAATGTAAAGAATAACAACAAAAGTGAAAAAATACTCTGGACTTTTAAAGATAATTTTTAATACTTTTAATTATAGAGAAGATACACTTGATCTTCTAATTTTGCATTCCTCCAGAACAACAATAGTGATATTATACTTTAAAAAAAAAATATATATCTTGTTGTTCTGATGTGGCTTGTGTGAAGTATGAACACAGCTTCAGATGGTATTTTGGTAAATGTTTTCAAGAAAAGTCAAAAATTCATACTTAGTCATCTTACACACATTATTAACTAGAGGCACATCATTGATTTATGCAGTAGCAAATGTAAAGTCCAAAGAAAATCTGTACAAACTGCTCAAATCTTTATTGTGATGCTGGGATTTCTACAAAAACTGCAAGCAAGATGTGTCAATCAATGATTAGCTTTGGTGATTAGCATGCAGGTCAGATATGGTCCCTAAAAAATCTTCTAACAGCTCAAACATGAATAGTAAGTGTCTGAAACTTGCTGTGTGTTTATGCTAATAGAGCGGCAATAAATATCACTTAGTTTCTATGGGATTTTGGGCTGACAGTGTTTTGCTTAATTACGTCTCTTCCCGTTGTAAGTCCATCTAAGTCAAGGAAAAGCTGTTCGAAAGCCTCAATATAGCGCTGAATATCAAGTGAGACGTGAGTTGCCAAAAACTGACACCAATATTTGTGAACCGTTTAAGTAGAAAGAACAGAAACTTGCTGCTTCCCGTAGAAACACTCTGGCTCCGACTAGATGCAAAGGGATTATATCTAACCCTATGTGAGGTTCATAAATAATGTAGCCTTCACCATTGATATGTACTCTGATCCATTTCTGTCAATTATGTGGAATGAATAATGATAATTCAGTTTGCAAACATCAATATCAAGAGACAGCGTTGTTTTTGACATAAGTAGACGTGGGGTTCATGTTATTGATTACTTAACAACTCAATTTTGTCCAGGAAGATTTGAGGGACTTCGGAGCCAATATCAAGCGGGTTGGAGCTGGCACCAACCTATCCAACATATTCAGGTCAATGCTTTGTCATCTGAGCTAAAGGCTAACTAACTTATGTTGAGATTTCTGGTAAAAATCTAGTGAAACTACTACTAAACATAATGCTTTACATGTTACTGC
The DNA here is from genome assembly GCF_026437365.1 of Eucyclogobius newberryi. Lineage (NCBI taxonomy): Eukaryota > Metazoa > Chordata > Actinopteri > Gobiiformes > Gobiidae > Eucyclogobius > Eucyclogobius newberryi. The sequence goes on from NW_027315812.1 coordinate 22,918,646, forward strand.
TGTGGAGAGCAGATAAATGATAACTCCATTAGCACTGGCCAAAGTTATTGAGTTAGATGCTGTGTTCATGTGGTGCTCAGGAACTAGTTTTCCCAATGTTTTCCAAGTTAAAAAGTCAGAAAAACCTCTCATGAACATGGGTCAAAAACGTCCACACTTGACGTCACCTACTTTGTGACCAAAATCAGCTGTCAATTTATCTTAAACAATTCAGCACTTTGACTAAACGTTGCTACATTTAAGCCTTTCTGTCAGTTGTCCATAGCAACAGATGTGGGCAGGAAAGTTTAATGAGTCACGCTAGCTCCCGACGACCACATAAATGCGGCATAAGGAACTTTGAATATCGATGTTGATCAGCGTCTCATCTCCCACTCATCAGCGTGGTAACAGCAGAGATCATTGCCGCGGTAACGATAGCAAAGCATCGCAAACAAGGCCCTTGGATCGACCTCCTATCCTTCGTGTTTACTGCCTCATGAATAACGCACCTTCATTTTCTCCCACCATAAAACCTACGAGGGCTTCGGGCAAACTTGGGGAAACAACATCACGTCAAACTTTGAATATTGTTTTGTCATATGCAAATAAACAACATGTATTTATGGCGGCCCATATCGGCGGCACGTCACGGCTAATTCGATCTCACGGTTGCCACGGCGAGGGTGTTCTCTTTCAGGAGCTTAGCGGAATCTCAGACCACAAAGTAATAAGTTAATCTCAATCCTCCGCACTCAGCAGTTAAAATGTGTCATCGCCGGTTTTTAGTTGGGGGGAAACGGGGCCAAAACTGTCAGAGGAAGTGAAGTGAGGAGGCAAAATTCGCATTGACGTGGATCAGATTGAGTCAGCGATGCAGTGAAGGCTGGGTAAACAAACTCGCAACTTCCCATTAGAGCTTCAATGGGAAACGCTTGAAATTAGAACGCCGATTTTCTTCACTCTTCCAACTTTATTGCGCGAAACTTTTTGATGATTCTATAACATCTCTGACATCTCAAGTGTCATTTCCACAGGGATATTACAAGCTGATAGTCAAAGCAGGTAAATACACAGGCACCTCCAGGCCAGAAGAGGTCCCGAGTGGGAAGACAACCAGTAATTATATGATCGTTACTTTCAATACGACGGGGCACCAGTCGACAATGCTGTTTGAATTGAATGACACGATGCAGCCTTTTTGTCCTATTGTTCTTTGTGTAATTAGACAGAACATAAAGCATTTCTAAACTAGTTATGACTGAACTTTCTCATCAATCTCTCTCTCTCCACAGCCAGCTTGAGATGCACGCGAGCAGCCTCCTATTCAATTAGAAACAGTTAAAAAAGCGCAAACAAGACGCAGTGAAGCTGAACCACGGCACAGACACGGCAGCACATGCAGCGTTTCTCATACAAATGAAATGTCTAAAAGATGTTTGTATCAATGCAACAGAAAACGTATGTTCAGACGTGGTTAGACGTGGTTAGACATTGGGGGGCACGGCAGGGGGCACCACCGACCATTACTCTGCACCCACACGGCTAAGAGCGGCCCTGGGTTCAAACAAACACGAAACATTAGCATTAGCAAGTACTCAAACAGCGCCGACTTCTGCTTAATCAAGGAATTAAGCACTAAATGTTGTTAATCTGAGAAGCGAGAAGTCTGATTTTGTTCTTAATCATAGATGAAACGAGATGGAATAAACAAAACTGATTGCACGGCTCTGTCTGAGTTTGTGGCTGTGGTGACCAGGCTGAAAATCCTCTGTACATCGGTTTTACAGTCAAACAAAAGCTTTTTTTTTTTTACAGTTTCTTGTCCATTCCCCTTTATTCAAGGCTGTTACATCAAATCTGTTGCCAGGAATACAATGGCAGTATGAAGTTGGCTAAAGCTATCTTCCACTCAACCCTCTGTGCCAACGTTGCCATCTCAGTTACAATGAAAAAAAAAAACTCTTATAAATATTTAAATAAAATCAATCAAACCACTTCCGGAGGGTCAAAACCTAAAATGTATACTGGGAATCCACCTGCATAGTATAAGTGTTGCATAATTCAGTGTACGGCCAGTTCACTTTCAAATATCATGCACCCGATGGAGGTAAAATACTGAATTTTGTAAGTTTGAGTTGTGTTTTTAGTGTGTAGATAAGATACTTGTGTCGTTTGACTCTGCACGTTTACCTTTTATTGAGGGTAAATGGATATAGGAGAGTATAAAAGATAGGTATGTCCCTTGATGTCATACACAGTCACAATAAAAAACATTTTACATTCCAATTCCACAGTTGAGTGTCCAAGAAAACTCATCAGAGGCTTGTTACTGCACACTGACAAAAAAAATAAAAGGCTGGACCCCTGCTCAGAAGAGATGTCAAGGTCTAATAACTCTGTCTGACATATTGGCTTTTTGTAAACTCAATTTCCCATAAGGCCATTTTAATCTTTCAGAGGAATCCATAGTGAAGACTTCAAACAAATGAAAGAGCTGGCAGAGGGAGACAAGTACTGCGCTGGGTATATTTACAAAAGCTCTGTTTGAATCATATCTTTCCAATCTCTCAAACTAATATGAGGTATTTTCACATGGCAAACACCTGTTCTTGAATTATTGATGTATGAAGAAAAGGGCAATATTACAATCAAAACCTAAGCTTTCCTTTTAGCTTTCCGTTTTCAACATTTCCTCTGTCAACAGACTTTTAATAATACTTATGCATAATACTTACAGTATAAAGCACTTTTCTAACCATTCAAAGACGCTTCTCATTGCATTATCCATTCACTCACACACCAGAGTCATACCAGGCAATGTGGATAAAGTGTCTTGCCTAAGGACACAATGACATTTTCTCTAGCCGCTCCACTGTAGCAGGCTCCCATCCAAGTACTGACCGCGCCCTGACCTGCTTAGCTCCTGAGATCTAACGGGATTGGGTAGTGGAAAGCAGGTATGGCCAATAATTATAGCTATTTAACAACATTTTAACACTGTTTTTATTTCCCTCCTCCAAACCACATGCTTTTACTGACAGAGCTGTAAACATCGCCTTAATTTGAAAAAGACACACGAGATCACAGACGATTGGAGATGACTGAATATCAATTCAAAAGTGAAATTAAAATCCACATTCATCAAAAATAATGTCTATGTTATTGCATCTACTTAATAAATACACTATGGGACTTGCCACCTGCTTGTCTCCATAGCCGCCATTTTTTCTAGAATGTTCTTTAGTATGACATTAATCTTACTCAGCTTCCATGTATTCAAATGCAGGCATTTCTATAATATATATATATATATATATATATATATATATATATATATATATATATATATATATATATTTTGTTGCAAATGCATATCTATCCTGTGATCTTCTCCATCCCTGTCGCCTCACGATTGTGTTAGGATATAGCACATGCACATTGAACACAAGCTCTACAAACTGTGGGTCATATCTTTGTCCAAATCTGGTCTCATGATTTGTAAAGTGGCCCCTAAACCTGAGCCGAGTCACCGGCGTAAAATCCACCTTCTCTACAGAGGGAGAAGAGCCCAGCAGATCCGTACGAGCTCTGGATGCCGAAAACATACTAAAGTGTAACCATCCTCCCCCTCGCATCTTCACGCTCGCACATGTGGAAGCGCCATAAACACTGTATTTTCCGGATAGGACTTTATCTGTTCCAGCTCGAGGCCAGTCATCCTTTTGATGATAAGAAAAGTGAGGAAGGATTTCTAATTTATCGCTTGCCTTTGGGGGGCATTCTGCTTTTGTATTCTCATTGGATACAAACTAAGCTGCGCAGAAAGAAAACATATACATTTTAATCCCGCACTAAGTAATCAGAAATAGATCGGGAAGGAGAAGGCAGCCATTGTTATTTAATCAGCATTAGAAAGGATTGAGGGAGTGAGTAATGATGTTAATTTTAGAAACCCAAGATGAACTGTAGGCTGAGTATCAAGGGGATTCTGGGGAGCTGCAGAATCAGTGGCCTGTGAAGATGAATATGGACGAAGAGAGCGGGGCTTTGGGGATAAAGATTTAAATCTAACTTGGGGACAAAGAAACAAGTTTAGAGAAAAACAAAACACATTTCGAGGGTCTTTGCGAGCTGTACCTCTAAAGCAACTTGAAAACAAAAACCTGTTCAAGTTAAAACTCAGTTAAATGTGCTGGATTTGACAACTAACTTTGTTGCATTAACCACCTTGAATAGAACAAAAAAACATTTTAATATCACAAAGATATTGTTTTATTCAGTTGAGTAAATATATGACTAGAAGGTTTAAAGGATATTCGCACTGTAAGAACCTTTTTTAGTTCCTGGTTCTTTTCTCTTCAACAGATGAAAATGTGTTCCATGTATGTTCATTAACATGCACTGTCCTGACCAAATAAATAAATGAAGGGAAACAAGACTTTTATTTTCCTATCCAAACTTAATTAAACATTTAAATGTTCTATCTACACACTACAGTGTTGAAATTGGCAGCTGTGTCTCAGACCACATGACCCTGACCTGTGGAGTGCCCCAAGGGTCAGTCCTGGGTCCCCTTCTGTTCAACCTCTACATGCTGCCGTTAGGTCAGTTGATACGCAGTGAAAATGTGTCCTATCACAATTATGCAGACGACACTCAGATCTATGTTTCACTATCGGCAGGCGAATATGGACCAGTAGATTCACTCTGTCACTGCATCCAACAGATCAGTTTGTGGATGCAGCTGAACTCAGACAAGACTGAAGTAATCGTTTTTGGCCCACAGAAACAGAAAGTGTTAGCGGTCACCTCCAGAGTCTCGCTCTAAAACCTACAAACCAAGTTAGAAATCTGGGGGTGATAATGGACTTTACCAACCACGTCAAATCAATAACATCAGCAGCTTTTTACCATCTAAAAAACATTGCCAAAATCAAAAATATAGTGTCTAAACCAGACTTGAAGAGACTTATCCATGCGTTTGTCTCCAGTAGATTAGACTATTGTAACGGCTGCTCACTGGCCTCTCCAAACGAGCTGTAAAACAGCTGCAGTTCATCCAGAACGCTGCTGCTCGGGTCCTGACTAGAACCAGGAAGTACCATCACATTAGTCCTGTTCTCAGGTCTCTGCACTGGCTCCTGTGGCTCAGAGAGGAGACTTTAAAGCAGCTCTGCTTGTGTACAAGTCTCTCCATGGCCTAGCACCAAAGTACATCTCAGACATGTTAGTGCCATATGAACCATCTCGGACTCTGAGGACCTCAGGGACCGGCCTCCTGCTGGTGCCAGAGTCAGGACTAAACATGGACCGGCCTCCTGCTGGTGCCAGAGTCAGGACTAAACGTGGATCGGCCTCATGCTGGTGCCAGAGTCAGGATTAAACATGGACCGGCCTCCTGCTGCTGCCAGAGTCAGGACTAAACATGGACCTGCCTCCTGCTGGTGCCCAGAGTCAGGACTAAACATGGACCGGCCTCCTGCTGGTGCCAGAGTCAGGACTAAACATGGACCGGCCTCCTGCTGGTGCCAGAGTCAGGACTAAACATGGACCGGCCTCCTGCTGGTGCCAGAGTCAGGACTAAACATGGACCGGCCTCCTGCTGGTGCCAGAGTCAGGACTAAACATGGACCGGCCTCCTGCTGGTGCCAGAGTCAGGACTAAACATGGACCTGCCTCCTGCTGGTGCCAGAGTCAGGACTAAACATGGACCGGCCTCCTGCTGGTGCCAGAGTGAGGACTAAACATGGGCCGGCCTCCTGCTGGTGCCAGAGTCAGGACTAAACATGGACCGGCCTCCTGCTGGTGCCAGAGTCAGGACTAAACATGGACCTGCCTCCTGCTGGTGCCAGAGTCAGGACTAAACATGGACCGGCCTCCTGCTGGTTCCCAGAGTCAGGACTAAACATGGACCAGCCTCCTGCTGGTGCCAGAGTCAGGACTAAACATGGACCGGCCTCCTGCTGGTGCCAGAGTCAGGACTAAACATGGACCGGCCTCCTGCTGGTGCCAGAGTCAGGACTAAACATGGGGAATCTGCATTTCAGTTTTATGCAGCTAAAATCTGGAACAGTCTTCCTGAAGATGTGAGACAGGCTTCTACTCTAACAATGTTCAAATCTAAGCTAAAAACAGTTTTGTTTAGCTGTGCATATGACTGAAAGGATTTTCTTTGCACTCTTCTCTTTTATGACTTAAATTGTTTTTAATTAGTTAATTTTATTGTATCTGTAATTTCTTTGTGATTTGAATGCATTTTTCCTGCTGTGTGAAGCACTTTGAATTGCCTTGTGTATGAAATGTGCTCTACAAATAAACTTGTCTTGCCTTGCCTTACAGATTCGAATGTTAAAGCCACTTTCAGTCACTGCCCCTGTATGAACACAAACAAGGGGAACATAATCGTCGTGGACAAAACTGTGGACAAAGGCGCCGGTCCAGCTGGCAGCCTGGTGCAATGCTCCGCTCTTTTTTTTAAAACACTTTTTTCACACTTATTGTGCTTTCTCTTTTGTATTTTGTAAATATTTTTTCTACTTTAATTGTACGATGGGGACACGCGCTGGAATCGCTTTAATTCAACTTGTTTCAACTTTGTTCGCCTGGATTATTGAGTATTTTATGTAGTGTCGTGTGTTGTCGTGATGTGCGCTAGCTCCGAGCTAGCCCCCCGGCCCCCTGCCACCGCCGCCGTACGGAGCGGCGCCGGTGCGCGTTTATACAAAGGAGGAACTCATGAAACTGAGGGGGAAACCATCGTCTTACCCGGAGATCGTCACGTTATCCCGGCGGACATCCTAATTTTTCCCCTCCATCCCTTGTTGGGAAATGGGAGGTTTTGTTTATAAGAGTTCTTCAATTAAGAGTGTTTTTTAAACTTCCTATAATCTGTTATCTGTCCTTTTCCTCTGTATCTACCTGCGTTGTATCAATGAAATTTCCCCATGTGTGGACAATAAAGGATTATCTTATCTTATAATGATTAAAAGCTGAAAAACTGAACAACGTAACTTCACCACACTTGTCCACTTTAACTGAAATGTTCCATAATATGGCAAAAAAAAACACCACCACCGACAGGCAATAAAAATGATATAAGCATAAGAGCGCATGTTTGTAAAAGGTATTTTTCATACAATAAATACCTTAATTTGGATAAATCAAGATAAGATATTTACTGTGGCAAAGCAATACCATCTCACTGGAGACAAAAGTTACCTGGTGCTCCTTAAACAAACTTCCTCCTTGTTCCTCCCATTACCCTGCTCGAAACGATTACCTGCATTGCCTTCTACCTACACTCCTGCTCCATCGCTGCGTGTTGTTGTGCAGTTTAACCTTATTCCATCTGGCCAATCCATCCGGGCCAAAGTCAATCGAAAAAGTGATTTGTCACGGCACCTGCTGGGGCCAAATTAGTCCTCCTAACACCGAGCTTTACGGGGACGCTTTGGAACACAGAATCCATTGAGTCGCTCCAAAAAAGAGGCCCGGAGATTTTTCCCCCTTCCCTGTTTTTTTCATCTGCTATAATACCACGGTTCGACTGGCAGACCTCACCAAGCTGCAGCTACTGATAACACAGGGGCCCAGACAGGCAACAATGACACAAACAGCCTTTAGAATTACAGCGGATATAGGCGAACATTTAGCAAAAAACAAGCTTGACCGCGGCACCAATCCGACTATAATTACATTAAGGCCAGTTAAATGCATGGCTTCTTAATGGCGAGAGGTTTAGGGAGGATAGGGGTAACAGGAATAGCGGCTGAAAGAGGTAAAAAGGAGGGATTATGTTGGAGATTTGGCGTTACGCTCCCATTGCAGTGAATTAAAGGGCTTTTTATACCTCCAGCTGAAAAGAGGAAGAAGCGGTTTTCGGACCAGATTTACACAAATGCATTCAAAAGGACTCAATGGTGCTGGCTTAATTAAGAAGGGGTCTTTTCTTTTCAAGGCATTTATTTGTCTTGCTAAATTTAACATATGAGTTGAACGTTTTGTGCATTTCTATATAGATTGTCTAAAGTTAAAAGTGCAACTATTCAACCTCTACAATGTATACCCTTCACACTAAAACAGAGATTTAAACTTTATGTTCTCAAAGATAACAATGGCAACATGGTTATCTTAAATTACTAAGATTTGTAGATGGTTTATAATACAGTACTGTTTGAAAAAAGTCACCAGAGAAAAAAAGGGTCACTCGTTCTAATATTTCATAGGAATTTAGAAATGTTGGCCTTTAGCTTTGATCACAACACGCTTTAGCTGTGGCTTGAATTCAATAACCTTCTGCTATATTAAAAGATTTATTTCCATCCAGTGTTGCATTATTTTTCAGCAGTTGATCTTGTGTTGATTATGGAGAGAGTGACCACTGCACACGTCTGAGGTTCACATCTTTAGATTAGTTTCTCCTTAGATGTTTTCTCTGCCAATGATTTGACCCTTCTCAAACACACTGACATCTTCTCCATGACCAAGGGAGTCGTCTTTCCACATGGTTGTTTCAGAAATGAGAAGCCGCTCACAGCATCAGTTGGGTTTAAATACCTCGTTGCAGCTGAAAGATCAGTATCTGCAGTATTTGCTTAGTTGAATCCAAGTGGCACCTTTTTTGGGGACAGGCAATGTATCTTATGAATATTAATAAGTCATTATTCAAAAAGGTGTGTGTTTATGTTAATAAACCAAAATGTTTGACAGAGCATCCATAAGCTGCTTATAAACACTTTTTAATTACAAAGGGAAAAATGCTGGTAAATGCCTTAAAGCGCTTATAAAACGTATAACTAGTGCTTATTAATACATTATAAATAGTTGACTAAGGCTGGAAGACCTGACTCCACCCAATCTACGTCCACTGCTACACCAGGGCCGGCGGCGCTCCAGCCTCAATCAACACATCCAAGTTACTCCTCCCCGCGGCACGGCGCACCTCCTCTGCCCCTCCTCTGCCCTCCTCTGCACCTCCTCTGCCCCTCCTCTGCCCTCCTCTGCTCCTCCTCTGTACCTCCTCTGCTCCTCCTCTGTACCTCCTCTGCTCCTCCTCTGCACCTCTTCTGCACCTCCTCTGCACCTCTTCTGCTCCTCCTCTGCACCTCTTCTGCTCCTTCTCTGCACCTCTTCTGCTCCTCCTCTGCACCTCTTCTGCTCCTTCTCTGCACCTCTTCTGCACCTCCTCTGCTCCTCCTCTGCACCTCTTCTGCTTCTCTTCTGCACCTCCTCTGCTCCTCCTCTGTACCACCACTGCTACACGAGGGCCAGCGGCGCTCCAGCCTCAATCAACACATCCAAGTTACTCCTCCCCGCAGCACGGCGCACCTCCTTTGCACCTCCTCTGCCCCTCCTCTGCACCTCCTCTGCTCCTCCTCTGCTCCTCCTCTGCCCCTCCTCTGCACCTCTTCTGCACCTCTTCTGATCCTCCTCTGCACCTCTTCAGCTCCTCTGCTGCTCCTGTGCTCCTTCTCTGCACCTCTTCTGCACCTCATCTGCGCCTCCTCTGTACCTCCTCTGCACCTCTTCTGCTCCTCCTCTGCACCTCTTCAGCTCCTCCTCTGCACCTCTTCAGCTCCTCTGCTGCTCCTGTGCTCCTTCTCTGCACCTCTTCTGCACCTCATCTGCTCCTCTTCTGCACCTCATCTGCACCTCATCTGCTCCTCCTCTGCACCTCCTCTGCACCTCCTCTGTTCCCAATCACTGCACAGCTGGCCACATTTAAACCCTCCTGCAGCTGGCTCGGCTGCTTCAGACTACTTGTAGAACCAAATAAAAAGACACATATACCATATTATGGTATATTCCCAACCAGAAGAGCAGAACATTGTTTATTTATTGGTTGTGGTTGGTAAAATAGTGGATGAATGGCCATTGTTTGATTAGTAATAACAATTATTCCATGTTAGATATTTCAGTAACACTTAATAATAACACTATTATTAACCTTAATAAAGCCTGAACAAAGACTTAATTAATAATTAATTAATATATATGGTATTAATACTCCTCCTTGAACTGACACCTTAACGTGGTGGAGTGGTTTGAGTGCCGAATGATAGCTATGTTGTCGGGGGCTTCATGCCCCTGGTAGGGTCTCCCAAGGCAAACAGGTCCTAGGTGACAGGTCAGACAAAGATCGGTTCAGAAGCCCCCTATGATGACAAAATGAACAAGGACGTTTACCTCGCCTGGATCGGCGTCACCGGGGCCCCATCCTGGAGCCAGGCCTGGGATGGGTGCTCGATGGCGAGCGCCTGGTGGCCGGGTCTTACCCCACAAGGCCCGGCCGGGCACAGCCCGAAGGAGCGACATGGGGCCGCCCTCCGTGGGCCCACCACCCGCCGGAGGATCCATAAGGCGCCGGTGCAAAGAGATCTGGGCGGCAGTCGTCGGCAGGGGCCTCGGCGACCAGATCTCCAGACACAGAGACTAACTCTAGGGACATGGAATGTCACCTTGCTGAGGGGGAAAGAGCCTGAGCTTGTGCGGGAGATTGAGCGATATCGACTAGATATAGTCGGCCTCACCTCCACGCACAGTTTGGGCTCTGGAACCCATCTCCTCGAGAGGGGCTAGACGCTCCACTTCTCTGGTGTTGCCTGCGGGGAGAGGCGGCGGGCTGGTGTGGGCTTGCTTATAGCCCCCCAGCTCAGCCGCCACATGTTGGAGTTCACCCCGGTGGACGAGAGGGTCGCGTCCCTTCGCCTTCGGGTGGGGGACAGGTCTCTCACAGCAGAGCAGAGAACCCGGCCTTCTTGGAGTCCTTGGGAGGAGTACTGGACAGTGCACCGACCGGGGACTCCGTTGTTCTACTGGGGGACTTCAACGCCCACATGGGCAATGACAGTGACACCTGGGGAGGGGTGATCGGGAAGAACGGCTTGGACTTCTGTGCTAGCCATGGATTGTCTATAACGAACACCATGTTCAAGCACAAGGGTGTCCATCAGTGCACATGGCACCAGGACACCCGAGGCCGAAGGTCAATAATCGACTTTGTTGTCGTGTCATCTGACCTCCGGCCGCGTGTCTTGGACACTCGGGTGAAGAGAGGGGCAGAGTTGTCAACCGATCACCACCGGGTGGTGAGTTGGATCCGCTGGTGGAGGAGGAAGCCGGACAGACTTGGCAGACCCAAGCGCATTGTGAGGGTCTGTTGGGAACGTCTTGCGAAGCCCTCTGTCAGTAGGGTATTCAACTCGCACCTCTGGGAGAGCTTCTCCCATATCCCGGGGGAAGTTGGGGACATTGAGTCCGAGTGGACCATGTTCTCCGCTTCCATTGTTAATGCGGCTGCTCGGAGCTGTGGTCGCAAGGTCTCCGGTGCCTGTCGAGGCGGCAACCCCCGAACCCGGTGGTGGACACCGGAAGTAAGGGATGCCGTCAGACTGAAGAAGGAGGCATATCAGGCCAGTCTGGCTTGTAGGTCTCCTGAGGTCATCGACAGGTACAGGCAGGCCAAGCGGGCCGCGGCTCGTGCTGTCGCAGAGGCAAAAACCCGGGCCTGGGAGGAGTTCGGGGAGGCCATGGAGGAGGACTATCGGTCGGCCCCAAAGAAATCCTGGCAAACCGCCTCAGGAAGGGGAAGCAGTGCCTCACCAACACAGTTTACGGTGCGGGTGGAGACCTGCTGACCTCGACTGGGGATGTCGTCGGACGGTGGAAAGAATACTTTGAGGACCTCCTTAATCCCTCAGTCATGTCTTCCGAAGAGGAAGTAGAGACCGGGGACTCAGAGGCTGGCTCATCCGTCACCCAAGCTGAAGTCACTGAGGTTGTTCGCAAACTCCTCGGTGGCAGGGCTCTGGGGATGTATGAGATCCGCCCTGAGTACCTAAAGTCTCTGGGTGTTGTAGGACTGTCTTGGTTGACACGTCTCTGCAACATCGTGTGGCGGTCGGGGACCGTGCCTCTGGACTGGCAGACCGGGGTGGTGGTCCCTCTGTTCAAGAAGGGGGACCGGAGGGTGTGTACCAACTACAGAGGGATCACTCTCCTCAGCCTCCCAGGTAAGGTCTATTCCAAGGTACTAGAGAGAAGAATCTGACCGATAGTCGAACCTCGGATTCAGGGGGAGCAGAGCGGTTTTTGTCCCGTCGTGGAACACTAGACCAGTTCTATATTCTCCATCGGGTGCTCGAGGGTTCATGGGAGTTTGCCCAACCAGTCCACATGTGCTTTGTGGATCTGGAGAAGGCTTTCGACCGTGTCCCTCGGGGTGTCCTTTGGGGGGTGCTCTGGGAGTACGGGGTCCGGGGCCCTTTGCTCAGGGCTGTCCGGTCCCTGTATGACCGGAGCAGGAGCTGTGTTTGCATTGCCGGCAGTAAGTCAGACCTGTTCCCAGTGCATGTTGGAGTCCCCAGGGCTGCCCTTTGTCACCGGTTCTGTTCATAATTTTTATGGACAGAATTTCTAGGCGCAGTCAGGGGCCGGAGGGTGTCCGGTTTGGGGACCACAGGATCTCATGGCTGCAATGATGCAGTCGCTGCATCGGACCGTTGTGGTAAAGAGGGAGCTGAGCCGAAAGGCAAAGCTCTCTATTTATCGGTCGGTCTACGTTCCTACCCTCACCTATGGTCATGAGCTTTGGGTAGTGACCGAAAGAACAAGATCGCGGATACAAGCGGTCGAAATGAGTTTCCTCTGCCGGGTGGCTGGGCGCTCCCTTAGAGATAAGGTGACGAGCTTGGCCACACGGGGGGAGCTCGGAGTAGAGCCGCTGCTCCTCCACGCCAGATGAGGTGGCTCGGGCATCTGTTCCGGATGCCTCCTGGGCGCCTTCCTCGGGAGGTGTTTCAGGCATGTCCCACCGGGAAGAGGCCCCGGGGAAGACCCAAGACACGCTGGAGAGACTATGTCTCTCGGCTGGCCTGGGAACGCCTCGGGATCCCTCCGGAGGAGTTGGAGGAAGTGTCTGGGGAGAGGAAGTCTGGGAGTCCCTGCTCAGACTGCTGCCCCCGCGACCCGGCCCCGGATAAAGCGGCAGAAAATGGATGGATGGATGGTATTAATTATAATTCAAATTTAGTGACTACTTAATTAATACCTCCTTAGATGTTTTCGAGCAGAGAACACATCTAAGGAGAGACTAATCTACAGATGTGAACCTCAATAACCCTTAATAAAGAGTCTTTCTAGATAAATTATTTATTAATTATGAATTAAGTCTTTGTTCCTGATTTATTATGGATAATAAATTCTAGTTAATGTAAAGTGGATCGCATTTATGAAAATGCCTTATACTAAATGAGTGAAAACATATCATTTCATAATTTGACCTAAACATATAATTATATAAAACATATAGTGTGAATTGTAGAAGTGGTAGTATAACCTACGTTTGAGCCCAGATGAGGACGATGTGGGGGGTCTTGAGGAGGAGGAGGAGGAAGAGGAGGAGGTCTTGAGGGGGAAGGAGGTCTTTCCCCGACGGGACAATGGAGCCAGGACCCGGGAGCGTTTCAGAGGGATGACTGCCCGAGGGGGAGGGGCCACTCTGCCGTGGTAGTCGAACAGCCTGGAAGTACAGTCATCAGAGTGTTATTTATGCCAGCAGTTTAAGTATTAGAAATATTGCTGCGATAACCCTAATCTCAAACTGCTAACCTTAAACTTTAAGGGACAAAGGAGAGATTTATGGTGTCAGATTAGGTGTGAGGAGAACTTTCAACATCCTGGTCAGGAGGATAAGCCATGTGTGCAGCTTGATTGGAGAAACGCTGAGAGAAACTATTTTGCTAACATTTTGCAAAAACATGTGTAACAAGTAATTATGCTCATTGATGATCTTTTTTTTTTTTTTCAGATGTTAAGAGCACTCACTATGTTTACATGCATGCCAAACTTGCTTTGTCAAAATTTAACAGATTTTTAAGTATGATTGAGGCATCTTGAGTTGAGTTTTCCTGCTGCATGTAACAGAACGCATGTAAGTATGTTTTCCAAATAAAAGAATAAAAAACAAACAGAACATGTCCAAAGCTCCAATAGTTAATTAGATATGGTGTTATGAAAAAAACATGTCATACTTTTCCAACAGAATTCCCTCCAAACATTTGACCCTGCGTTTCTCCACTTGGATTTACACATATTCTCCCATTCTTCAACAGACACAACATGAATATGGTTTGATTAACTGTATTGATTTTGCCATAAATCATTTTTGATTGGCTCCAAACTCTCTGATCAAACAAAAACAAACAAACGCAGCAACCACAAACACAGAAAACAGAAGAATAACATAGAAAACAAAAGGGGTTCATGCTAAAAAACAAAGAACATCGAACCCAAACCAGATCATGAACATGTTCGAGAAGTTGGGGGAAGGCCATTCCTAATGGAAACTCAATTCCCTCGGTAACTCCACGCCGCTCCTGGCTACAAACCCCTCAATAACTGGACACAACCCCCCTGACCATCATGTCCACCCTGCTGTCCTCCACATGTCTTTTTCAGTTTTAATTTCCCCTTAAATCCACTCTCCCACATTTGGAACTTGAGTGAATGAGTGAATGCAACAAGACACAGAGTCCATGCATTAAAGCTGACAGCCAACATGGAGCAGAAAGTCTGATCACGATTATCTATTATCAGTCTCTTCAAATCAACAGAATGTATCACAGTCTGAACTCATACCCCATGCTGGTGGCTCCATCTCTTATCGCTTATCGTTCAATTCTCTTTTGCATCTTCTTGAGGAACAGCTTTGCCTCGCCTGCTGTTCTGAGCATGTGCTTTTTACCTTCGAAAGTCACCAGAAGAGTCGCTGGGAACGAAAACCCATGTCTCAGCCTACTATTTCTGAGTTCCTCACAAATGTGACAAAACTCTTCTCGCTGTTGACAAATCTCATATGAAATGTTCGGGGTGAAGAACACTCATTTGCCTCTGTACTGGAGGTCTCCTTTAGCCTTTGCAGCCTTCATGACGCGCTCAATCACACGGTGGTTAAGAAACCTCATTATCAGGCCTTGTGGTTTATCAGCAGCTGGTCTTTTTTGGCCCAGGCAATGCGCTCTTTCTATTGTGATGGAGAGACAGTAACTCCTGAGCCTGAATTAGCTCAGGAATGACCTTCTCAAGAGAGGTTTCAGTATGATCCCGCCTGATCTCATAGAGCCGCGTTTGTCACCTTCGCTCCTGTCGCGATTGACTCCTTTACGTTGGATCCCAGTTCTATCAGTGATAGCATATCAAACTCCATTACACTTTAAAATTCACACAGTGCAGTGGCAAAGTGGTTTGTGGTAATCTGCTCTCCTCCTTCCCACAGGTGTGAGCCTGGAAGCACTACATCAGGGACGGAGCTTTGTTTTCCGGCGCGGATCTGGCTGTCGGCTGCTACGTCAGACCTGTTAGCCATGTTAGCCATGTAAGCCTCGTTAGCTTGTGAGGCGGACTACTTTCCACAAACACTGCGGACCGCCTGCTTTGTTTGTTTTGTTCCCATAGCGTTACCAGTCTTGAGTTTTCCATGGTTGCTCTTGTGCTCCTCGTTTCTTAGGATTTAGTAAAATTAGGTAAAACTATTTTTCAAGGTAAATCTCGACAGCAACAGAGTGAGCGTGTGTCCACGCTAACGACCAACCAGAAGTCTCGGTGCCCCTTTTACATTAGTACCAACTTAGCTCTACTCTAGCCAGCACGACTCAGCCCTTCTTTAGCGCATTTGGTGCTCCCTCCTCAGACCCAGTACTTGTGCCAAGTTGAGGCAAGAATGGATTATACATGAATGTCAGATGCAGATTGGGTTTAAGTGTAATAGTAGAAAAATATTCCGTTGTTGTCATCTGGATTCTATTTTTGAAAAAACAATACGTTTCGACTCTCATCCAAGAGTCATTCTCAATCTGCAAATTAGGACCGGGAACTCAGATATTTATCCTACTCTGGGTAGGCCCAGGTGTTTCTATCCCTTATGTCTCGGGACTGTCTGAAAAATTGCAAAGATTTTTTAGACAGCATGAAATCCTTGTTTATTTTAAACCAGGCAACACTTTAAGGCAAAAACTGGTTCACCCTAAGGACAAGATGCCGACAAAAAGACAGAGCGATGTAGTTTATTCTATCCAATGCAGTGAAAAAAAATTGTTAAGAGCGGTACATAGTGAGACTAAACAGCCACTTCACAAGAGACTTTATCAGCACAGAAGACATGCTAATTCAGGACCTCAGTGCGCTGTGCATCTGCATCTTAAAGCCACCAACCACTCTATCAAAGACAGTGAGGTGAAGATTCAGGAGAAAAGATGGTTTGAAAGAGGAGTTAAAGAGGCAATCTTTGTTAAAAAAGAAAGACCATTTTTGAATAGGAACGGGGGTCAAGATTCAACCTTACGGTTGTTTATATTGGAATTTTTAATCCCTGGAGAGGTAGATGCCCAGGGCATTCGGATGCTATTCAGGTACTCAGGGAGGAGGGAGAGCGAGAGTCAGGGACAATAGGACTGATAGTAACCAAAGAGGGTAGTTTGATAGATAACAAAGAGGTTTAGTTTCTGTTGAAACCAAACCATGTTTTCATCAGGAGGTCCCGCCCGGTGGGCAGGGTCTACCCAGAGTAGGATAAATATCTGAGTTCCCGGTCCTGATTCGCAGATTGAGAATGACTCTTGAATGTCGAAACTTATAGGTTTTTATCGATAAGTCGAAACTTATCGTTTTTTCAAAAACAGAATCCAGATGACTACAACGGAATCTTTTTCTGCTATGGAACACTTCTGGACGAATGAGGGATTACACCAACACGTTTAAGTGTAATATTTCTTGTGAGTGACTCCGGCGTGGACCGGCAAGAGACAGTATTCTCCATAAACACACTACACACTATAGGAATTTAGAGTCTTTAACAATTTAAAAATACTGTAAATTCCAGACTCTAAATAGGAGAATCTTGTGAGATTTGTATGCTCCCACAAGAACAAAGACTAAACAATCCTGCAGAAAAAAGGCTGCACACTCTACTACGATAATAAACAAAAGTTACACTAACAAAGCTAGTGCACCTAGCATCAGCAGTTTCCTGTCAAGATGACAAAGTGTTCAAAACTATAGTGTAGCGCCAAGTAGGGTCTAATGGAAAAGGGGCATAGGAGAGGCATTCACCTGCAGAAACAGACAGGACGTGTTTAGATGTGCGCTCACCCTCCACTACAGACTAGCACCTGTTATTTCGTTTTGGGCCACAGTGTTTAAGTGAAAGTAAAAACTACCGTAACAGATGTCTCAAAGTCAGCTGCTTGAACATAAATGAGCTGTTGTTTCTTCTTTTTTAATAGCTACAAAGTTTTAGCGCTATGCTAAATTACTGGATGCCCCTAAACGTCTCTCAGCTCCCGCTCATATCTTATTGGGTCTTTGACCTGCTGTAGACTGGGACATGAGTGGTTTGAAAGCTTTAGGTGCAAAGACATTTGAATTTGGTTGCTTTGCTCATTCTGAGTTCTCTTCTCATGTAAACCTAGTGAGTGGCTGGCTGGTGAGAATCCTGGTGAGTCCTCTGTGTTTTTAAAGTCCATTTAACATCACATTCTTCAGAATATCACTGCCCTACATCATTAACTTCAATGCTAGTAGTTATTGATGTTTGCATTCTTTAAACCAGCCATACAGTGTTTAATGTCTATGCTAAGGGTTATAATATCCCAAAGTGTTTTAAAACGTTTCGACTCTCATCCAAGAGTCATTCTCAATCTGCAAATCGAATCTGTGAACTCAGCTGAATGGAGGTTTAGTATTCTGAAACCCTGGAGCGGGAGACGCCCGGGGCATTCTGATGCTAATGAGGTACTCAGTGAAGAGGGGGTGAAAACCAGGTTACAATAGGATGTTGATAGCCCATTACAGGGCTGAAAACAAAGAAGAGTAGTCTCGAGTGAAATCAAAAACTCCCTTTATCAGGAGGTCCCGCCCTGTGGGCAGGGCTTACACAGAGTAGGATATAAAACTTCCCAGACTTGATTTGCATAATGGATGACTCTTGAATGAGAGAGACGATACAACTGAATTGTTTCTACAGTTTTAAAGAAGATGAACAATGCATTCCACAGAACCTTTAAAGGCTCCTCTACAGTTTCACCTATCGGCTTATTGTGAATTTTATTGGCCTTTTCTTATTCCGATGGCTTCCTCATTTTCAGATTGGGCACATAAAATAAAAGTGTTGAGATCTGGTCTTGTATCATGTCAGAGTGAAAAGGAGGCTCCAAAGGAGGGGGTGCTAAATGTCAGCTGAAGGTGTCACTTTGACTGTAGCGGCGCCAGTGCGCGTCTGTCACGACACTCCAGCCAAGTTGACATTTGAAAATGTCTTGGAGGATAAGTGCTATGATTGCCAGAGGAGGGCCAGAGAAACAAGTGGAGCTTCCGTCATTAGCAACTTTTCATGCTCGTCTGCTCAGCACTTCAGACGAGATGAGAGAATTCACTAGAGAAATGTTATGCCTTTGGAAACTGTTAAGATATCTGAATGTATCAAGCGGAAGCATGCCTACCCTGTAATTCGACTTTGCTTTCAAATAAAGAATATTAGTCTGGGAGCTGGTTGTCTCTTGTGAACTCTGTTATAAACTGGATATTGTGCTTGCTGTTCCCATTATAGCGGGCCATGGTTGAACAGACATCTCCCAAACTGTGTGTTCATATGTTGTGTGTAGAACATCATTATGTACAATAGAAACATTTGTTTTCTAATTCATTTACATAATATGAATACATATTCAAATTAACTGGCAGTGCGAGTAAGGGGGAATAAAGAATCTAGAGGACTCCCAAATGTGTCAACATTTCTGAAATGTTCTATTTTTCCTAGATTGTAAAATGGTTTAATAATTGATAAAAGACCTACAGTTACAGTGTTCCAGTCAGTTTACAAAATAGAAAACTAATTTCAAAGTGCAAGAGTTAATGTGCACTATGTAACTTTTCGGATGGGTGCGCCAGCAGCTTCTTTCCAGAAACGTTCCATAGTATGACATTAAAATTATCTATCTTCATAGAGAGAAGCAAGAGAAGCAAGCGTTTTCTTCTTTGTTTTGCAATACAAATACCTGTAAGCTGAAGAAAGATAGAAAGTTTAATGATATGTAACATTCCACAGGACCGTCCACCAGAAAAGTTACATAATGCACCTATTAGTTAACAGCAGAGACTAAGAAACTTCTTATAGCTATAATAAGTTTTTATTATAAGATATGCATTTCTTTCTTCTTGATGAGGAGTTGGAGATTAGGTGATTCTTCCCTGTGGAAACACTTACCCATTGAACCACACAGGCAGGAACACAATCAAACCACACTAACACCTCAAATTAAAAATTATCCTGAGCACACGACCATGGCCTTGAAGTGGCTGACAGTTTCAGTTTATAGAAAAGACTGCGTACCTGTTGTAGAAATCATCCCTGTAGTATTCATAGTCGAACTCGTATCCACTGTGAGACAAGACGAGAAAAGGAGGCATTAGCCAATGGATTATAATAAAAGGGTGGAGAGAACATGGATTCTGTTGCCGTGGCAAAACTGTAATTTAATTTTTTTTCAAAATCAACTGGATTCAAGAGCGTTGCTGTACTGGTGTGACCTGAATATGAAGCTCAATGGAAAGATATTATTGAGAGTAATGCTGTGCCAGTGGTTCCTGTACAGGCCAAGTTAAGAATTCCTGGGTTTTAATCTAGAATTTGACAAATTTGATAAGACTTTGGACCAAATGGGACCTTTATTTTAATTTAAATGTGCCATGATTGTGTTTCTTCGGATGTTTAGTTTATTTAGTTTAGTTTCTGTGTTTATATTTATTCGTTGAAAAATATAAATTAAATAAAATATAGTAAAACAGGGCCATAAAATTAACAAATTGAAGGGTTTAAATGAACAAGAAAAAATTAGATTTGTGGTTCAGGTAATACTGGGGACAGTTGTTCTCTCAAAAATGTCACCCTAAAAACACTGCTCTGTTCTATATGTTATGCATGTGGAATAAATGTGCTAATACACCATTTGTACTGTACACAGCGAAATAATTTATAAAGAACTTTTTTTAAGGATCTTTTGTCCCATAGGCTCTACTAGACAGGACAGCTGAGCAAAAAAAGGAGGACATGCAGTAAATTGTCAGAACCAGGATTCAAACTCTGGACACAGCGGCCGGCAGCACATGGAGCCTGGCATGTGTGCTGCTGTTTTAACCACTGGACCATCGGGCAGCAGTTAAGAACTAGATGTTGGTTACCATTGCGATGATCTTTCTACCCTAATTTCTACCTCATTGGTATTAGGAATAGGAGGCTTAATTGGATTGGCCAAAACAAGTGGAAATCTGCAAATCAGAGCAGCTCAAGGTTCACTTCACATTTTCAGAACGATAAAATTGGGTTGTTACAGGGTTGTTGTATTATTAGGACTATATGTGTCATCATTTTGATATAGTTTTCTCCATAGTTTTATTACCACTTTTATTACCACAGCAACAATTTTACCAAGATAGAAGAAAAATCTCTTCGTATCCTGTTTAATAAATAATTTCTGCAGTAAGTCTGTTTTCCTTTTGTGAGAAAAAAAGATTGGCATTTTTTCCTTTCAAATCCCCACATTTTATTCTCAAAATATAATTATTCAGAAAGGATATGTCATCAGATTCTTTAGCCCTTGGGATC
Source organism: Eucyclogobius newberryi (assembly GCF_026437365.1). Taxonomy (NCBI): domain Eukaryota; kingdom Metazoa; phylum Chordata; class Actinopteri; order Gobiiformes; family Gobiidae; genus Eucyclogobius; species Eucyclogobius newberryi. The sequence goes on from NW_027315812.1 coordinate 22,939,284, forward strand.
ATCACAGTAAAAACTCCACAAAAAAACTTCTCAAAGTCGAAGCAGGGTTATGGAATAAGAAAAACAAAAAACTTTTGTGCTGGCAAGGAGAAGGAAAAAAATAAATAAAAAATCAATGCTAAATCACTTGCTCGGGAAGACTGCTAATTTGGGATTCAGCGGAAGAAAGTAGTTGTACGAAAATTGCTACTCTCAGTGGAATCCTAATTAGCATTAACATATCACTATTTCAGTTTAGAGCACGGCTGCGTTGGCTTTGTTTCTCCCTTCATCTAATAATTACAACACAACACGCCTGCTATAAAATGTTAATGAGTCCACGCGCTATCCAATAAATGAGTCGTGTAGGGCGAGTAGTATGGCGATTGTGAATTAGCATCCCAAGGGCGTCCGCCGACTCGCCTCTCCCTCTCATCAGACACGGGTAAACAACCGGTGCTTTGAATTTTGTGGGGCCAGTAAATGTGTGCGAGCAAAAGAGATGCAGGTCAGGCATAATGAAGCTTCTACAACAACATCTGCTTTGAGCTCCACCAGGAAATGTGAGGCAGGGCTCGTTTGCAAAATGAAAGCAAGGTTGGGAGCATCAGTCTGTGTTTGTATCCGATTTAAAGGAATTTGTGTGAAGGTATATAGTTGTAGGCTTGAGTTTGACCATAGACTGTAAGCCGAGAGTCCAGACGTTCCAAATAGGAAGTGAGCATGAGCGTACATTGGCTCCTTCGAGTCTGGCTCCCGTTCACTTTGTATTCAGTCAACATCTGCACCTCTTTCTGTGTAACTGCTGCTGTGAGGCTTGTCATTCTGGCCTTAAAACTCTAGGATTAAAAACTCGACATGATCCTGTTTTTTTTATTGTTTCAATATCTTTGTCAATCAAGATATGAACAATCATAACTGACCGATCAGGTTGACTTTGTGTGCTGAGGTCCGCTCCAGCTCGTGTTAACAACAGGTTTGATTGACAGCTAGCACGGCTCGTTGCTAAGTACCTTATCTGAGGAAATCAGCGATGAGGGTGGGAAGGGTATGTAAAGTATGTTCTACAACTTTGCTCCTGATTCGCTCTGTGCACTCAGATTTCCAAATATGGAACTAATAACATAATTAAGTTTTAAATTGGAAAAAAAATGCCTTAAACTTAAACACACTTTGAAATTCCTCCAGCACGTAACAATCTTTTTTAGCTTTCACAGTGTCAAAAAGTCTCTTGGTACTTTTAGGGCCATATTTTGCCGCAGGAGGTAGCGTTAACGTGGGCGCAGTAGACACCATTGCAGTCAGCACAATTGATGACAGCGTAGGGCGTGGACTTCTAAACCAGGGGCGTGATTATGCCAAAATATGAGGTGGAGTGAAGAAAACTGAGGGCGTGGTCTGGTGCATTCTGGGAATGTCCAGAATCGTAACTAATACACTTCAAAACTAGTTCACTGGAGTTATGTTCCTGTCATAATAAAACAACTTTCATGGGCATAAATAACACAAATTATAAGTGATATCATTTGAATATAAAATGAATACAATAAAATGTTTTATGGTTATGTTTTCCTCACTCCCGTAAACAGCGCGGCGCCGTTACACACTCAGGTCTTAAAGCTCTGTGCAGGACACCTCCACTTCCAGCATTGGACACCTGCCACAGCGCAGTCTGGACCAGACTGGACCGTTTCATGTGCTCAGCTCAGAAAGGAACGTCTATTTGCCAAACACATTCACATCACATTCAATCAAAATCCTTGTCCCAGTGTGTGTAAAACTGGTCCACTTTTTCTTATTGGTCAGATGTGCAGGAAGCAGATAAACCAGCTCAGACACAGAGAGACTGGGGAGAGAGGTAACAGTGGGTATTCCGGTTCTCCCTTCAAAATGCTTCATGTTTTATTACATTCAGTCACATATTCACAGAGAAATGAGCCGAATGAGGAATTGATTTTAGACGTGCAAAATGCACAGACCGCGTACATGTGTGATGGAGAGTGAAAAGAGCGCATAGCGCTGTCGCTTGTCTCATCACTTAAAAAAGACTTTCTGCATTATCAGTTCTGAGAGTAAGAAAGTGTGTTATGTGTAATTGTAATTTGGATTGGCTTAGCCAATCAGAGCCTATTAAAGGACCTGCCGAACAAACTTCTGCTCAGCTGATGTGTCACGAAACACCCGAAAATGTGAATTTAATAGATGTTATTGTTCACATCTTTCATTGTCTGTATATGAGGCATGACAAACATCTTCCACTGGAGGTGCTTTTGAAAGCCACAGTAATCAGTCATTGGATCAAACACTATCACCATATATGGACTGGCACCTCCCACTCCAGCCTCCAGCTTCAAGCCAGCGTTAAGGTCAGCAAGGTAGCGAAATAGTTCCCTGGCCCCGCCCCCTGGAAAAGGCTCACAATAACGTTACCTCCAGGGGCACAATACGGCCATTAGTGTATAATATAAGTCCATTGTTTGTTTATGTGGTTGTTTTTTCATGTTTTGCTGTACACATGTATTTGTACATGCTTTCCTTTGCAGTGAGGTGTGATGTAGTTACCTGTACACATGTATTTGTACATGCTTCTCTCTGCAGTGAGGTGTGATGTAGTTACCTGTACACATGTATTTGTACATGCTTCTCTCTGCAGTGAGGTGTGATGTAGTTACCAGTACACATGTATTTGTACATGCTTCTCTCTGCAGTGAGGTGTGATGTAGTTACCTGTACACATGTATTTGTACATGCTTCTCTCTGCAGTGAGGTGTGATGTAGTTACCTGTACACATGTATTTGTACATGCTTCTCTCTGCAGTGAGGTGTGATGTAGTTACCTGTACACATGTATTTGTACATGCTTTCCTCTGCAGTGAGGTGTGATGTAGTTACCTGTACACATGTATTTGTACATGCTTCTCTCTGCAGTGAGGTGTGATGTATTTACCTGTACACATGTATTTGTACATGCTTCTCTCTGCAGTGAGGTGTGATGTATTTACCTGTACACATGTATTTGTACATGCTTCTCTCTGCAGTGAGGTGTGATGTAGTTACCAGTACACATGTATTTGTACATGCTTCTCTCTGCAGTGAGGTGTGATGTAGTTACCTGTACACATGTATTTGTACATGCTTCTCTCTGCAGTGAGGTGTGATGTATTTACCTGTACACATGTATTTGTACATGCTTCTCTCTGCAGTGAGGTGTGATGTAGTTACCTGTACACATGTATTTGTACATGCTTCTCTCTGCAGTGAGGTGTGATGTAGTTACCTGTACACATGTATTTGTACATGCTTCTCTCTGCAGTGAGGTGTGATGTAGTTACCTGTACACATGTATTTGTACATGCTTCTCTCTGCAGTGAGGTGTGATGTATTTACCTGTACACATGTATTTGTACATGCTTTCCTCTGCAGTGAGGTGTGATGTAGTTACCTGTACACATGTATTTGTACATGCTTTCCTTTGCAGTGAGGTGTGATGTAGTTACCTGTACACATGTATTTGTACATGCTTCTCTCTGCAGTGAGGTGTGATGTAGTTACCTGTACACATGTATTTGTACATGCTTCTCTCTGCAGTGAGGTGTGATGTAGTTACCTGTACACATGTATTTGTACATGCTTCCCTCTGCAGTGAGGTGTGATGTAGTTACGAGTACACATGTATTTGTACATGCTTCTCTCTGCAGTGAGGTGTGATGTAGTTACCTGTACACATGTATTTGTACATGCTTCTCTCTGCAGTGAGGTGTGATGTAGTTACGTGTACACAGGTATTTGTACATGCTTCTCTCTGCAGTGAGGTGTGATGTAGTTACCTGTACACATGTATTTGTACATGCTTATCTCTGCAGTGAGGTGTGATGTATTTACCTGTACACATGTATTTGTACATGCTTCTCTCTGCAGTGAGGTGTGATGTAGTTACCAGTACACATGTATTTGTACATGCTTCTCTCTGCAGTGAGGTGTGATGTAGTTACCTGTACACAGGTATTTGTACATGCTTCTCTCTGCAGTGAGGTGTGATGTATTTACCTGTACACATGTATTTGTACATGCTTCTCTCTGCAGTGAGGTGTGATGTAGTTACCTGTACACATGTATTTGTACATGCTTCTCTCTGCAGTGAGGTGTGATGTAGTTACCAGTACACATGTATTTGTACATGCTTCTCTCTGCAGTGAGGTGTGATGTAGTTACCTGTACACATGTATTTGTACATGCTTCTCTCTGCAGTGAGGTGTGATGTAGTTACCTGTACACATGTATTTGTACATGCTTCTCTCTGCAGTGAGGTGTGATGTAGTTACCTGTACACATGTATTTGTACATGCTTTCCTCTGCAGTGAGGTGTGATGTAGTTACCTGTACACATGTATTTGTACATGCTTTCCTTTGCAGTGAGGTGTGATGTAGTTACCAGTACACATGTATTTGTACATGCTTCCCTCTGCAGTGAGGTGTGATGTAGTTACCTGTACACATGTATTTGTACATGCTTCTCTCTGCAGTGAGGTGTGATGTAGTTACCTGTACACATGTATTTGTACATGCTTCTCTCTGCAGTGAGGTGTGATGTAGTTACCAGTACACATGTATTTGTACATGCTTCTCTCTGCAGTGAGGTGTGATGTATTTACCTGTACACATGTATTTGTACATGCTTCTCTCTGCAGTGAGGTGTGATGTATTTACCTGTACACATGTATTTGTACATGCTTCTCTCTGCAGTGAGGTGTGATGTAGTTACCTGTACACATGTATTTGTACATGCTTTCCTCTGCAGTGAGGTGTGATGTATTTACCTGTACACATGTATTTGTACATGCTTCTCTCTGCCTGCAGTGAGGTGTGATGTAGTTACCTGTACACATGTATTTGTACATGCTTCTCTCTGCAGTGAGGTGTGATGTATTTACCTGTACACATGTATTTGTACATGCTTCTCTCTGCAGTGAGGTGTGATGTATTTACCTGTACACATGTATTTGTACATGCTTCTCTCTGCAGTGAGGTGTGATGTATTTACCTGTACACATGTATTTGTACATGCTTCTCTCTGCAGTGAGGTGTGATGTATTTACCTGTACACATGTATTTGTACATGCTTCTCTCTGCAGTGAGGTGTGATGTATTTACCTGTACACAGCTGAGAGCGGCCGCTTGTTTGGCGCCTTAGGCCTGTACGGCTTGGGCTCGCCCGCCATGTTTATGTCTGTAACACAAAGAAACACACCACATGTCAGTAAAGCCATATCATAATACAAGTATCATATGCTTTTGCAAACTGTATTTTAACTTGAAATGCTTGATAATGCATGATGTAAATTGTGGCGAGCTCCAATAGGTTGTTATAGATATAAAGCTTCATTGATGCACAGATAATGTTTGCAAGATGTATTGCAATTTCATTATAATCACACATTGAATGGTCAAAATCACAAAATTGCAGGACTGTAATTATTTCAGTAACAATTGTATCTGCAAACGACAAAATATCGACAAAATCTTGGCAAACGTCTGAAATGTAATACAAGAATGTGACTTATTTTGCCAAAATTGTTCAGCCCTAATAAACAAGCCCATAAAGAAAATGTACTGTCAAAAGTATGATGTAAGTGACCTTTATTGGGATAATTGGGTTCATAAATAATGCACAATTAGGCACAAAGTGAAATTGAGTTAAAGCTCAGTGAACAGAGGCTGTAGAGTTTGCAGAATGTCCCTCCTCACCCACTTTCCATTGTGTTGGCCCACAAAATAAAACCAAAAGTCCAAAACTAACTTCTATCTAAAAGAAAACAGACTGAACGTTATGAATCAATATCTAGATTCAGACCATTACATTCATTTCACAATTTGAAATTGCTATATCGCTATTGCTATTCTACACATTCCATTAAACGACAAATGACAGCGAGTTTCATTTGAATTGTATTGCACCGTATCACAGCCTGTTCAGATGCAAAGCCGCCTTGTAAACAGTCCCATTGAACCTGTAAATTGAGCATTACTATAAAGCCTAATATCAAATCACAAACATAAGCGACAAACAAATTCCACTTTCTCTCCCTCTCGAACATGCGGCTTACTAATGAAACTCAACACTGGAGCATTCTCAAAGACTCTTACGTCATCGTAGACTAGGGGAATATCAGTCCAGCCTTCCAGAAACTATTTTGTGTGAACTTTTAAAGCCACATTTCAATAAACAGTGCACAAAGCCGGAGTATTGAAGCTTTTACCAATGCGCTGGTACATGGGGAAGAAGAGAGGCCTTGCACAGTCGCCAAAGGAAAGCTGACAAAATACGATTGTTGTTACTGGAACAGAAAAAGTCACACAAAAAAAAGCAGACGGAATTTCCAAGAGATGCAAGAAAAGTACTTTTGATTTATTGCAGCTGTTGTATTGTTGGTAGAGAAGAAACGGTGCCATCGGAGGGATAAAGTTGTTTTTTGAAATTTGGTATCTGCGGCGTGCCAAGGGTGCCCAAGGTCTCCGGAGTCTTTTGCCCAGTCTGAGTGGCTTCTGGGATGAGAGCCAGGGGTTAAGGCGCGCAGGCAGGCCAGAAGTGAAGCACTCACAAGCAAAGCAGTCCATAAAGTTTATAGATGATGCGGACGAGCCTGGGATGCTAAAGATGGCCGCGGAGGCGCATTGGAACGGTACCGTAGAAATCACAATGTCCTTCAGTGGACTTAGGGCAGATAAAAGCAATACATTACAGCTGAGTGCAATGGAAAGTGCAGGTATGGGTTTGTGAGAATTAAGTCGCTACTTTTATAAGAAAAAGATTCACTTCGTTCGTCTTGGTGTGATTCTTTTTGGTCACTGTGGCTCCTCCTGTTTCTAATGTTACAAGCCGATTTGTGACTGTACGAGCCAGAAGACGATGAATGACTATATTGACAAATGAAAAACACCAAATGGCATTAAAGGAAAGTAATTTAAGGCTGAAAGAAGCTCAAACTCCGAAACACGCCATGTGCTAAGATAACTGGATCTAAGACTTTTATGCTATGTTCCTCCGAGACCTGGGTTTTGGTTGTGGTTATGGTTATATGCTGCTATATTCTATGCTGTAAAATCATACATTTATGCATAACTTTTGGGGATGTGGAACCTGAACCAGTACCAATCCAGTACCTATGTTCTCCCTGGGAATAATAGGTACACACCCGACTTAGACAGAACAGCAATTACATCTAAATTAATTAGGAAACGTGCACATTTAGTGTTTTTGATGAGAAACACAATAGATTCCTACAACACGTTTTAGCTCCATCGGCCAGGCTTTCACAATCTACAGTGATTATTGATTAACAAAAGAATAACTGCTGGAATTTAGTAACAAAATAATTGTGAGTAGCAGCCCTAATGTAATTCAGAATAAGTCAGTGAAATCCAATGTCCAACTTGTTAGAAAATTAATAAATAACGGCACCTTCTTGTCCAGCATGAGTCCAATAAAGTACATTTTCAAATTAAGTCACAATTATTTGTATTTTTTTTAAATGTCAGGTTTCTTTTGGGTCCAGTCTTTGATTTTTGTTTGAGTTTTCAGCATCAATTTTTTGTAGAACTACTTTCTAATGAGTGATCTTTTATCATTTCAATCCTGGTTGACACGAAATTGTAATTATTACAATAAGAAATGAAGCCTGCGTAAGTTCACCTGGAAGACCTAACCTAAATCTGCGTCGGCCTCCATGGAAGGACCCCTCTCCCCAGCGCCATCATCGCACTCAAGCGGGCGCCCGCCTGTCCGTCTGTGAGAGTCAGATCCCTCACTTCACCATGGACTCTCCCAGGTTTCTGCGCTTATCCCAAAGAGGTTATGCAGTTTTTCCCAGCCAAGAAGGATGGTAGAAGGACGGGGGACGTCCGCGTCATGGCCCCTACACCTGCTCCTCATCCCCAATCAACGCTCTCAGTCACTCCTCCCCGCTCCAATCAACGCACAGGCGGTGGCATTTAAGCGCTCAGGCAGATGGCTCCGTCGCTTCAAACCGTATCTGCGACCCACCACCTCCCCAGCTCCTCCTCTGCATCTATTATTCTCTCTACCTTCTCTCCACATCTACCACCACCAGTCTCCAGGCTCCGGGGGGAAGGTATCTAATTCAATCAGATCATGGAGTGCCCATGATCCCTACGCCTTCCACCGGGGTCTGAGCGCCAAATAAACTTTGCAATAAAGTTCGCTAAAACATCTTTTCTGCTTTTGTGTCTGAGTCTCTCCAGGGTGAAATGCACAAAAAAAGTGATAATAAGAATTGAAAAATTCTTAATACGCTTGGTCCCAGTGGTCTTAAAATGACATGGTGACATGGGTCACTGCTTCAGAACTGCTGAAAGTATTTTTGATATGAACAAACCCATATTAATAGTCATTATCTAAATAATAATGCTGTATAATATGGTTTTCCAAGCGAGACAGAACTCCCCAAATCATTGTTTTCGTTTGAATCTTTGTTCCCTGTGTCCTCCTCCTCCTCTTGCAGTGTTACATTTGCCTAAATAATTCATGGCTCCTGTGTTCCTGTCTCCAAATTCATAGAGTGCTCCTGACGCTGCCAAAGCAAAGGTTCTGCGCTCAAACGAAGCCCTTTGGATGACTCCTATTTCCTCCTACCAAAATCCCATTACTCTGTTTGAATAGCTGTTTTTGCGGGCTCACATCAACAGATTCGTGCTGGGAGATCGCCGCCGTCTGGGACATAATTAGGACTTTGCCCGGTAACCTGAAGACTATTTGAAGAGCATGCTTTTAATGAGCCCCCAACATCAAACTAAGATAAATTAGCACGGGAAATCTAGTGCATTTTTCAAACGCGAGACAGCTCTTATTTTTGGCCCGCCGACAAAGGGAGCATCTGAGTCATTCAGTAATGGTCTCATCGTGAGGCCGGTCTTATTTAGATATCTTAAAATACTCTCATTAAAACATATATGTGCACACAGACCGCATTAAAATTGGAACTAAAAAATTAACAAAATCTGTACTAGACCAGGACGAGAAAAAGACCAAGCCAAGTCTAAATTAGGACTAAACTAGAATCAAACCTGGACCAAATCAACGTCAATGTGAACGTTATGAGAAACTCTACCCTCTTTTTACACGTAACTTACTAATATATGTTATTATTATGCTGCTTAGCATGGTTTATACTTGCATCTGTAAAGAATGTTGTTGTGATTCTGATTTGACGTCTGCAGCCGCATGAAACTGTATAGACTTGAAAACTGCTAATGTTGTTTTCTGCTTTTGTGCATCTCATTTCTATGCGTAAAGTACATGCTGGAAGTATAAATTCAGCTGAACATTAGCTTGATATAGCCTTCTACTTCAATGCACAAGAAGAACTCTGAATACATCATTTCAAATTATAAGGAAATGAAATCGATGAATTAATCCCAATTAATTGCATTGTGCCTTTTTATGCAATTATTTAAATTATATGTTCTATTTTTTTCAGAAAATTACATCATTTATACAAATTATTTCATAAAGTTTGTACTAAAACATTGTATTTCATGTTAGATCTATGAGGCTGCATGCTTTACTTGTACTAGGTAAATGTACTTATGGTGACAAATGTGAGCTGCTGGGTTTGGCCTGGCGTCTTCCTGTGTTCTGTCGTGCTTTGGCAGTATATTTGGCACATATTACTCATTTTACCGCTCAAACGTGACATTAAATTTTCCTCTGAGAGCACGATATCTCTGCCGAGTAGAGCAAAGCCGTACCACTATTTACTGCGCCGTGTTCAAACACGTCATCGCAGAATATAAAAGCTATTTTCTATGTTTAACACAAGAGAAAAGCAGGTACTAAGCTTAGAGAAGGGAAATTTGAGTTTAGGGTTAGGGGGTTAGGGTTAGGGGTTAGAGCAGGGGTGGGCAATTATTTTCCTCCGAGGGCCATATTCGAATCCAAGTAGCAGAGGGCCGGCCCGCAATAAAAAAATATATATATATATATCAAAGAAATAATACAACTTTTCTGTCAAATATATGCCTTAAATATAATGTATTATTTAATTAATTTCACGTCATCTTTATTAAGGATACAAGTGTGGACAGATGCCTAAGGGCAAAACAAAACAAAACATTATTTCAAACAAAAAAATATATGTTACTTGGCATGTTTGGCGGGCCGGATTATAAAGACAAATGGGCCGTATGTGGCCCGCGGGCCGCAGTTTGCCCACCCCTGGGTTTGAGGGTTATAAGGTTATAAGGAAAAGCTAAGGTTCGTCTCAAGTAATGTAATTTACACTTCCACAACACTTCCCCTGCATTCATTCTGCCTCCCCAGAGGACAGTCATGAGGGAACAGTATTCTAACAGAATAGCAACCTAGCGACACAATAGTTCCTCACTGATCCGCTGCAGAGGGCTTTATACCTGCTCTAAGAGGATTCCACAGCATCATGCTCATTTTACTGAGACAATGTCCCACTGTGTTTCTCTGCACAGGACAAAGAAAAGCACACACCAGGCTCCAGACACAGCGGCGTCTTTCTGCAATTAATCTGGTCTCATTGCCATTGAACCTTCGGTAAATGTGGTCGGAGCTGGATTTTGACAGGAGTAACACCCCAATTATCCACGACATGAGCCGACGTGAGGAGATCGACTGTGATTGACAAGTCTCCGTCTGTCGCTTAGAGTGTGACCGTAATGAGGTTTTATCACCTCAATATAACCCTCGGAACCAGCAGATATTAAGTTATGTCAAAATTGTAATTGATGGTTTTAAGGCTACACTACAGCAAAACCCTTTTTTTTTTCAAATTAAATTGTGTTTTTTTAAGTAGAAAAAACACAATTGTCCAATCTTTGTTATTTCTAATCTACTCTAATTCATACATTTAAATGGGACATTGTAACTTCAAAGTTCAAAGTTTACACCTACACACAATAAACTTTCCAAACTTGTAATTAACAATTCATAATCTGAGCATAATTCATTGAAGTTTTAGGTACATTTTAAGTCAAATAGCGTTTACTCAAAAACTAAATAAGATATCTCAAATCTCCAATGTATTTTTTATTTTTTTGGTAATATGTTAACAAAATGAACCAAGAAATTTAAACCTGGCTCCGTCTATGTTTCAGATTTAAATAAAATAGGTGTAATTTTTCCATAGCTCTAATTGTCTCACCTTAAGTTGCAAAAAAAGTACAATCAATAGTACATTTGTCATAGATATACTGTACCTATTATGTCTGTCCAAATTAATTTTACTATATTTATTTGTAGACACTAATACCAATAATGTCATTTTAAACTCTTCGACGCACACAACACTGTCCCCAACGTGCACATTTCAATTGAAGTTATTTCCGATGCATTTTAATTAAAGGTTTTGTGAATCCTTCGTATAGAAACATAATTAGCTCCCACACGGATGACAATCATGCTTTTTCTGTGTCAAAACAAAAGCCAGCTGCACACTTACATAATTACAGTGTAGACACGATTCATCTGCAACTTTTCAAGCACGTTGGAGTTCACAAAACACATGATATGTTCTCATTATATCCGATTGCCTTACGTCCCTTTGCCATTTTGAGACTTAATGGGAAGCGCCTGGGGACATCGGCTGTAGATTCTGCTCCACTGTGTTTTACTGTTTTTATATGAATGTAATAGGCTTAAGAATAGACTTGGAATGGCTTTATTTTCATGATATAAAGCCGAATGCAACGGAATTAATTTGCTGCTCACTTAAGGTCATCCATAAAACAAAAAACATTGTATAATAGAAAACGACTGAAATGGACGATACTCAACAAGAAAAGGAAAGAAAAAAGTATGGCTGATAAACTCTTGATAGTTTTGATAATGTTGTATTATTTGGCCACTCTCTACTGTCTACAATGGAAGTGTGACCAGACTGGACTGGACTGGAATGCACATACAATCACAATGTCTTAGGGTTCATGTCTCCGGCTCTCTGGTCCTGTACTGATAAACGTCTCCTGCGTGAGACTCAGGTTACTTCAATTTATACTACAACAAATACAAACTCATCCACAAACCTGTTTTACTACAAAATAGATAAAGCAGTGTTGTTACATTTTGTGCAGTGTCCTCTTCGCACTTAAGTGTTCAAATAAAGCTTTGAAGAAGTTTAAGGCCAAAATATGTATAATTTAAGGCAAATATCAGCCAGACGATATATTGGTCAATTTCTATTATAAACATACACATATAATTATTCGAATATGGTGCAACTCAATATTTAGCTAATTCAAAACGGTTGATTTGCACATAAATCTTATATTCTTGAGCTTGTGGTGATGTTGAGACGGTGGTCCATAGGCTCAGCTCACTGGGCAGCTGCGTGTGCATAGGCATGACGCAATTTGAATTGTTCAGCCTGCAAATGATTTATTTATAGATATGTTCTTACATGTATTGTGCTGTTCTGGGACAATATCTGATCAAATGGACAATCCAACCCTCTGTCTATTGCTTGTTATTTCACCAGCTTGGTTTGAATAGGGAGTTGTCAAAATTATTTTTTTTGTGTGCAAAAGACATAATTCAAGTTTTGATAATCTTACTTTCTTGCAAACATCTGTCTTGTAGGTACATTTTGGGCTGTATTCTTCAATATTGGATAATTTAAATCAAGCTGTAGTTGCTAACCTGGCCAGCAGGGTAAATTCTCGTAATTTTGGTCTGTTCACAAAATCTTGAGAGTTCATCTTATTATGCTATGATTGGTTTGCGGTCCACACCAGTGGTAAATGGGCAGATCACATGGCATTTGGAGCCTGGACTGGAACCAATCACAGAGCAGCATTGTGGCTTGGGCAGAAAACAAACGTGGCAGCACCAACAGCCGCGCTTCGGCCTATTTTAGGCGAAATAGGGACTATTTTGTTTTTCAGAAACGTGGACACAATGGCACTTTGTACATTTGTGGATGAGAAAGACGACTGTGCTTTCCTGAGCACTTGATTTAACCCAATTTAGAGTTTTCTACTTCAGGTGTTGTTCAACCAATCAGCACAAAGTATTTTTCCCGATGGCTTTCAGCCAGAGACTTTCTGATTGATTCACACAAAGAACTCGATTCAGAGTGAGACACAAAACAAACCAAAAATTCTGGGTGTTGTCACTTCAAAATCTGTTACCCGTGTTTACATAATACATATATTTGATGCAGGCATTTTAGTTCTGGTACTTAGTTTAGCATCTATAATTTCAAATGAAAATGTTGTAAAAATGACTTACAAAATGAATAAATAAATACATATATTTATAAAGAGCTGCACAAAAAAATAGAAAAAGACAATGTTAATGTGCATACATGTTTTTTAATTCAACATGCAATTTAGTTAGCAATAGAAATACTTTCTAGAACTAGACATTTTTTGTTTCTCAGAAAAAGGCCTTGAAATGAAAGTTATACCAAAAGCAGACGGTCCCTGGTGCTCTCAATCTTCTAAAACATTTATGAACTCAATCGATTTTCTTTCTATTTACTTTCAGCGTTCTGCTCACTGTGACCCATTTGAGCCGGGATTGTTCATAGACAAGGGTAGGTCCGTGCAGCGGCGAGAGCGGCGAGAGCGCCAGAGAGCGAGGGTGCTGAATCTCCATGTGGAGTATCACCAAGATTTTACCATATATTTATAAAAAACACTTAAGTTTGGTTGAAGATAGAAGGTTGGCTTTCTGAATTGGATGTACCACGGTAAACTTTACATGGCCAACTATACTTACTCTGGCTTCTCTTTGGGTAAACTTTGTACCACTTAGCAGCCATTCATTCATTGAATGTTAGTATCATGTTGCCACGAGCTGTGCCACTCTCAGAAGATAGTGCCAGACACTAGAGGTAGATCAGAGAACTACCAAGAATATCATGAATGTTGTTTTGAAGAAGAATATCCTTTATCAATAAAAATAAATGTTGCCAAAAAGATCAAATTAAAAATCAAAATGGAATAGAAAACAACTCTGTCTATGTGGAAAAAATAGTAACAATAAGCCAAAGCACACATACAAATAACATGTCTTTTATTGCATGGCTATTAACATAAAATACCATATGCACCAGTGTGTTTCAGCCCAGTTTGGTCTTACTCAGGGTGGAAAAAAGCAAATGTTAAGGGTATAAAGTGTACTTTTCTAGATCCTTTTACAGTCATTTCACATCTGTTTTGTACTTAAACATCACTTAACCATTTAAGAACATATTTGGCACATTTCTGTTGAATTGGCATTAGATATCGTTATCGGGATACTCTGGAAAAATATCAAGACACTCTTTTCGTCAATATTGCCCACTTTTTACAGACACCCAATACACATGTTCTCTTCAAAGTAAACGAACTAACATGAAGTAATGGCATGAAATCTACATTTTATTTGTATATTTAATAGGATCCCCATTGAAAATCAAACAGAAAACATAGTCTCAGAAGGTGGCTGTCCTTTGCAGGCGCGTTGGTGTTAGTGACTGCAGTGGGGAGTAAATTGCATCGGAGAGGCAGAGGCACGGAGCATGAGTGATCACTGCAGACACGGCGCCGTCCTCCTGTCAGGGAAAACAAGGATCCTGCCCCCTGGAGGAAGCTGCCCCTGCGCTTTATTGAGCTCATTTGTTGGCTCACATCTATGCGCCCAGTTTCCTGTGGCGCCCTGGGCCTCGGATTCTCCACTCTCTCCCTCTCCATCTCTCACACTCTCTCTTTCTCCATCAGTAATTCTCCTGGCGTCATGTGTTTCACAGCCAGAACCTCATTAGGAGACATTTCAGTGGCGACCATCATCTGCCAGGGCTATACCCAATGTCACACTTGTGCACCAGAGTGAGGTTTTCAAGCTTCCAACACATGGGTTACTTGAACTGAACTTGACGCACTTCAAACTTTTCAATAATTTGTCTGTGTAATATCGTGTTTACACAGGGTTGATAGTAAAATAAATGCTAGTTCTGCCAATGGACAAGTTTTCATGAGTCAAAAAAATGTGGCCTGAAACTTTCATATTATATGTATTTTAGGGGAACATGATGAATAACGCAGCAAAAATACAAGGCAGATCTGCTCTGTCATTGGTTGCTCAAGATAAAAAAAAAAAAAAAAAAAAAAAAATGGTTTTAGCAATATGTCTGTCATTAAAAAAATATTTGAAAAAACATGTCGATAGAGCTCCAATATTTTCACGGCACTTGAATGTATAGAAATAATATATCGACTTAACACTAAATAAAAAGACAGGTTTCCTAATGCAAACTAATACAAGACTAATGCAGCATGGATTGTTGTGTAGAGGCTTTAAGATAAATCACAGCGTATCCCAATGTGCATAAACAGGTGGACAATCCCAAATTGGTAGAAGATATTGCACTGTTACCAAAAATAACAACAGAGTTTAGATGAGCTTAAAAACTGCAACCCAACATCTGGATTTGCATGAACCCTCTAGTTTAAAGTATCAGCTTCGGATAAAACGGACCAAAGGCAGACCAGATGGCAGCTTACTGAGATGAAATGGGACAGATAAGTAGATTTGTCTATCTCAAATCAATTGGAATTTTAAAAAAAAAACCCAAGGTGTGTAAGAGTGTTCTCAAAGGACGAGAGTGCAAGGAGACAGCTTGGGTCTTCGAAGCAGGAACGTGATGAATTAGTCAAGCAACAACACAAGCATCTGCTCATCGTTCATGTTCTCATGCACAAACGCAGAGGTGCTACTATAGGCAAACCATGCACACGCAGACGGGCTCTTAGTCACAAGGCAGAGGTCAAAATGCTTCATTGTCTGCTGCGTCTTCATCCAGACTTTGTTTTCAAAACGATCATTGTAGAAGATCTTGATTCAAGTGGGTCTTATGTTTTGTACAGATTTTTCATGCAATCACATGAGCCGTGGGGAGAAAGTAGTGCGTATCTGAATGTGAATGTGAACACTTCTCTCATTTAGTCTACCAAAGAGGACTATGTGGTGAAGGGGGACTATGTGGAGAAGGAGGACTATGTGGAGAAGGAGGACTATGTGGAGAAGGAGGACTATGTGCTGAAGGAGGACTATGTGCTGAAGGAGGACTATGTGGAGAAGGAGGACTATGTGCTGAAGGAGGACTATGTGGAGAAGGAGGACTATGTGGAGAAGGAGGACTATGTGGAGAAGGAGGACTATGTGCTGAAGGAGGACTATGTGGTGAAGGGGGACTATGTGGAGAAGGAGGACTATGTGGAGAAGGAGGACTATGTGCTGAAGGAGGACTATGTGGAGAAGGAGGACTATGTGGAGAAGGAGGACTATGTGGAGAAGGAGGACTATGTGCTGAAGGAGGACTATGTGCTGGAGGACTATGTGGAGAAGGAGGACTATGTGCTGAAGGAGGACTATGTGCTGGAGGACTATGTGGAGAAGGAGGACTATGTGGAGAAGGAGGACTATGTGGAGAAGGAGGACTATGTGCTGAAGGAGGACTATGTGGAGAAGGAGGACTATGTGGAGAAGGAGGACTATGTGGAGAAGGAGGACTATGTGGTGAAGGAGGACTATGTGGAGAAGGAGGACTATGTGGAGAAGGAGGACTATGTGCTGAAGGAGGACTATGTGGTGAAGGAGGACTATGTGGAGAAGGAGGACTATGTGGAGAAGGAGGACTATGTGGAGAAGGAGGACTATGTGCTGAAGGAGGACTATGTGGAGAAGGAGGACTATGTGGAGAAGGAGGACTATGTGGAGAAGGAGGACTATGTGCTGAAGGAGGACTATGTGCTGAAGGAGGACTATGTGGAGAAGGAGGACTATGTGGAGAAGGAGGACTATGTGCTGAAGGAGGACTATGTGGTGAAGGAGGACTATGTGGAGAAGGAGGACTATGTGGAGAAGGAGGACTATGTGGAGAAGGAGGACTATGTGCTGAAGGAGGACTATGTGCTGAAGGAGGACTATGTGGAGAAGGAGGACTATGTGGAGAAGGAGGACTATGTGGAGAAGGAGGACTATGTGGAGAAGGAGGACTATGTGGTGAAGGAGGACTATGTGGAGAAGGAGGACTATGTGGAGAAGGAGGACTATGTGCTGAAGGAGGACTATGTGCTGAAGGAGGACTATGTGGAGGAGGACTATGTGCTGAAGGAGGACTATGTGGAGAAGGAGGACTATGTGGAGAAGGAGGACTATGTGGAGAAGGAGGACTATGTGGAGAAGGAGGACTATGTGCTGAAGGAGGACTATGTGGAGAAGGAGGACTATGTGCTGAAGGAGGACTATATGCTGAAGGAGGACTATGTGCTGAAGGAGGACTATGTGGTGAAGGAGGACTATGTGGTGAAGGAGGACTATGTGGAGAAGGAGGACTATGTGGAGAAGGAGGACTATGTGGAGAAGGAGGACTATGTGGTGAAGGAGGACTATGTGGAGAAGGAGGACTATGTGGAGAAGGAGGACTATGTGCTGAAGGAGGACTATGTGCTGAAGGAGGACTATGTGGAGGAGGACTATGTGCTGAAGGAGGACTATGTGGAGAAGGAGGACTATGTGGAGAAGGAGGACTATGTGGAGAAGGAGGACTATGTGGAGAAGGAGGACTATGTGGTGACGCCCAAAGAAAAGTAGTGATGTTGTCTGGAGAGGAGCAAACGGACAGGGATGGGATAAAGTCGTCATCGTTCACAGTCATTGACAAATTATGACAATCCGATCGTAAAATTTGCACGAAATCCAGCGTAAAAAGTCACAATGTTTTATGATGAGACTTTGACAATATTAAGAATGAGCTCCATGAATTAAAAGGATTACAAGACAATCTATTTTGCTTTTAGGTGCAAAAATAGTGCAATGTAGAGCTTTCTTGTGAATATAACTAATCCACACAGAACATGCTTTTCTTCTGGATAAACATTCGATTCACCCGCACAAGAGCCCTGGAAGTATCATATTTGGATGGGAATAGTGGGCTGTGTGCAAACAACCACTCGCTCGGCTTTTGAACAGACTGAAGTACGTCCGGATATTACCGATATTATCCTTTCAATGGGAGGCATAGCAGTATGTTTGCTGTCACACAAAATCTCTACAAAACAAACACTTTTTGTTCATAGATTGTAGCACGAACGCTTTACAGTTTTTTATGACAACTTTGCATGTACAAAAGGGGACATATTACGTTAATTGGTTTTTAACCTTGTTGCGACAGTGTTTCCTCATCATTAGTTTACTCAGAGTTGTATTTTGAGTTTTCCTATATTGTCATTGAAAAAAAATTTCCTCTGTCCTCGAGTCATTAAACCTATGAGAGCGACACCTATGCAATTACACCAAAAACATCTGCCTTCTATGCTGCCAATTACTACCTTCCAACTGGGGACTTAACTTTTGTTTATCTCCACTTAAAATGATAGACAGTGTCTGGCTACCCGCTGCTAGTCATCCGTCATAATAAAGTCCATAACAAACAGGCTAATTACTAAAGTGAGATACTTCCGACGCTCAAAGCTTGCACATCATCACACGTTATATAACAGCTTCAAATCAAGCTCCTCCAACATGAAAAGACCTGGCAACCACAACAAAGCTGCTTTTGTGTCCCTCGCTGCCTCGGATGACCTACTGGCCACCTGCAAGGTCTTAGCACAGAGCCTATAATTTACAACTGTTGTGATCTGAATGGGACAAAATGATATCTTTATATATGTAAGTAATTCAAAACAGAAAGGGATTTATCTTTTACAGTTTGTATGTCCTCACGGCCTCATTCAGATCATTTGACAGACTGCAGAGTAGTGTTTAGTACTCTATCTGTTCATTGGAATCATTGGATTTTCAATTACAAATTAACACACGCAAATAGTGGCGAGCAATACTGACAAAAATGAATATCTCAAAATGTATGTGCATCTTGATAATGATCAGACATGAGACACTCAGAAATGTCTCATGAGACAGAGAGTGTTCCTACCTCACATTGTTTCTGATCAGTGTTGGGAAGCGTTACTTTTAGAAATCACGTTAGAGTACTATTGCGTTACCAATAATCCACATTATTGTATAACCTATGGTTTCCCTTTGCATTGTTCATTCACAACTTTCTCCTCCGAACACGAGGCTGCCATTATTGTTTAACACTACTGATGCAAAAACTAAACCTAACACAACGGGGCAAGCAGTTTGACTGAGCTTTATTTATCTTTTATGTTGATGGATTACCTCAATACAATAAGCATGTGTAGGCAGGTCCTCAAGCAATGCATGCATTGCTAAAACAACATTAGTGGATTGGCAAGAGCAGCGATGCACAACAATTTAATGCGCTTGTTTTAGCCCTGTAGTTTATTTAAATCAAACTCACCACATTCAC
This sequence comes from Eucyclogobius newberryi, assembly GCF_026437365.1. NCBI lineage: Eukaryota > Metazoa > Chordata > Actinopteri > Gobiiformes > Gobiidae > Eucyclogobius > Eucyclogobius newberryi. The sequence continues at coordinate 22,958,624 of NW_027315812.1, forward strand.
TACCCTACATTTGCTCCTCAGCTACAAAATAGTGGGTATAAAAGAAGGAGAAGGAGTTTTTCAAAACGTGTATCTGAAAGTATATTTCTTTCTGGTATGAAAACAAGAGTCCCAGTCACTAGTTGTGCAGTGCACACGCTCACAACATGCTGAGCTCTGGGATTGCGGTGAGGAGATGAGGCGTAACCAAAACTAACCAAAAAGTAACTTGGGTAGTACTAGATTACATGGGTGCACAAAACTAACACGTTAGTTCCTTGTTACTCTAAAAAAGTAATTTGAGTACTCTAACCGCTAACTCTGTTCCTGATTCACTTGATGCATGTTCCTCCATGTTCCTCCACCTCATATTCAGTAACCCAGACTCTGGACTACCACAGACTAGCTGGCTTGACCATTGAGGAAGTGGGTGTCAGAAATCCCCAGCTTTACAGCCTTGTTTACTTGGTCATCCTCAAGAGCCACCAAAGGAGACACAACAATAACAATAGGATTCTGAAGTTGTTAATTCCCAAGGGGAGAAAGTTGATAAATCAAACGCTTGGAAAATCCAGTGGGTAGAAAAGAACAAACATCTTTCCTGTCCAAAAAGCTCCCGCTGCTCTGTTTTCACGAAAGAAATGGCATGTATTTCAGCTAATACAGACTCAATTGCTGCTGCAACGCATACATCCCCCGGCGTTACTATCTTTGTCTTGGTTGTTTCACGTGCACCTGCTGTCGTCATCCCTGACAACCCACCTCAACCCAACCTGCTGCCAGGGGATTGGCCCGTTAAACCATTGGTGCGGATTCGGCGAGTGTCTAAAAAGATGGATTCTCAAGTTTGTGAACTCTGCTGGCAAGGTACGGTTTACAGCAGTGGTTATCAAACTGTGGGTCAGGGTCACTTGGATTTAAATGACTTGTAAATACATGTTTATGATTTGAGTAACCTTGGTGACCTTAAAATGCAATGAAAAGTGTTAATGTCCTGACAAAATTATGAACGATTTTCCTATTAGTACGCATTTGTCTTATACTCAATGACCTTTGCTACTATATTATAACTGTAATATTTTTTTTTAAATTCAAACCTACATTACACATTACACAGATTTTTAAAACGTGTCATTTGAAGTAGAATTGCATACTGAACCATCCCCCCTTTTTTAATCACCCTTTGACTAAACCTGGCCTAAATCAGGACTTATCTTGGTCTTAATCCTGACAAATGCAGTTCTAAAAGCCAAAAATGTAAATATAACGATCACTAAATCAAACAAAGAGTTGGGACGCAAATTACTCATTCGTTAACATTTAGCTTGTGTGGAAATGTTTGAGAACCACTAGTGTAGATGGAACTAAACAAGACAAGCACAAATCATTCCAAAGTGTGTAAGGTCAGACATGGCGAGCAAAACTCTTAAACCCAACAAGAGCGTTTATGGAGTGACCTCTTGATGCACAAATGTTGTTATTTCTACCTGTTCAGAAAGCTTCCTTTTGACTCACATCCCAGAACAGTGAACCAAACACAGAACGTGAAAGAATACAATCAACTCCTCCAATGGATCAAGAAGTGTGGCCTTTTTATTCCACACCAAAACAATCCACCAGAACTATTTTATATAAAAAAAAAAACATGACACGAGGTATGATACTTCCAATACCCCTGATATCCAAGCAACTGTATGTAATTGTACGTATTACATTAGGGATTAGGAGGTTTCAAATTTGGTAGAATGTTCTTGGGAAAATATCTGTTTGGAATTTCGTCTTATTATTCTTCTTATTAACCAATTTGCAAGAAAATGGCCACATTAGCTAGAAAAACAAATGTGCTCATTCTTAGATTTGTTAGACGATCATATGTCACATTTTAATATGCTTCAACATTAATTGAGATAATACCAAGAATAAGTTGAGACAAACATGACATTCAAACACAATTTAATTAACTACGGCAGAAACAATACAATATACTAGTTCCCAAGAATGTGTTCTTTGCTAACGCTAACTGCAATTTGAACTCATCTTTCAGCCCCTAAAGGAGTCAGTCTGAATGCAGCTAATTCACATGATGCAGGCTTATGGGAATTTCATCTCTGTTGCATATTTATTGTTGTTTTTTTTACGCAGTGGCTTTGAACTGATTTGTGAAGTTGTCGGTGTATTTGAAGAAAGCGGCGGGTTTGAGATGAGGTGCCAGCGCGGCGCGTCACGACAAGGCCCCTTAAAACCTCACGCCAACCTGAAATCTTCAAGCCGCAACCGACAAGTCAAGTCACAGGAGGAAATGTTAGCGTGACGTGTGATGTTAAAGCACACCTCCGCGGATGGGAAATAACGACACGTCTGCCACCGAAATATATGTGAAGGAGGTGCAGCATATGGTGAAATCCCATGTTGTGTTTTCAATTCGACAGAAGGTAGTCTCTAGATAGTCAAAAACAATAAATAACATTATCAGTGCGAGACAGTGGGAAGAAAAACTGACTTTATTGAAAATAGCAGTCTGATATTGGTCTGGGAGAAGAACAGGGTCAAGGATTGTGGTGTTATTTGGTGGACGTCCTTGAAAGTGCAGAAAGTAAATCTCTGTTGAACGATGTAACATTGTGTGAAACATGACAATTATCTGTACCTCGTTTTTGCTATCTTTAAAAAAATAGGAAAAACAGACTTTTTGAATGGTCCAAAGTTATTCCGCACTTTCTGCATTGCATCCGAAATATTCACTGCGATTTTTCAAAAGCTTTTCACAACTTTCAGAAGGAGAGAAGAAGAGAAGGAGTGTTGCCTTCACTGTAATGCTAACAGCTAGCTAACAGCGCAGCAGCCCATGCTTCCTGGTTGGAGGACATTTAAAGGCTTTATTATTAGATGCAGACAGCACACAGTGGTCTTATTTTGACTTTTTTAGGCGCTGTTTTTACAATATATCTGATTTGGGGCAAAACTAATTTGACTTTAGTGCGTAAAAAAAAAAAGGGTAATCTGTGTGTATGTGGGCATTTTAATATTTCACAATTCACATAATGAGTGAAACAGAAATGCTATTTGTTGCCAATAAATAAATAAAAAGTTATTTGACTAATTATATTGATCTTGATTACAAGATCATAAGAATTTACATGCAACACCACAAAGGAGAAAGCATGGAGTTGTGAATCTGCCTTTTAACTTATTAAGATTCACACTCTGCCCCCTTTAACTAAATGAATTGATGCAAAAGAAATGTCTGCAGTCGACCAAAGATACCTGTGTTGACAACAGCCATAATGTACTTATACAATCTGCTAATTCTGAGATATATAATGGATGTTTAGCTGGGAACCATGGGAAGAATGTTTGCAAAAACTTTGTTACGATAAAATGTTTTTTGTGTGTGTTTTTTACAATTTAATTCGCATCATTTCTTAACCTTGACAGTCTTTTTTCTTCTGAGACAACCATAAACCCTTCTAAACAAACAAAAGTACTGTTGCAATCCAAGTACTAAAGCGGTTGACTATAAAAAAACAACAACAACCATGCTTATCTCTCCCTTGCATGCAAAACCACCACTGCCAATTCTACGGCGCTGCTAAAAGCAAACTACCTCATTTACATATTTCTGGCAGATTTCCAGGAGCATTAAAGTCTGCACTGCCTTGATAGATGTGGCCTACTGTTCTATAGCAGGTTTGGGTATCTCCTGCAGCCCGAGTGCTCCATAATGAACTACACTCCCCACATTAGCCCAGCCTTTTACCTCCTGCACCTGCTGCACTTTTAATCCAAGGCCGGGAAAGCACACATTTAATCTATTAACACCAAAGCCATTGCAAAACTGGCAGGAAAAAAAAGGTTTTTGTTTACCGACTCTATTCGAAATGGTGGATAATTGTAAGGGAAGAAATAATAAGTTGCATGCAGAGGACAGCGCGGGACATCTGCATATCAAAGGTGTTGTTCGGTGCCGCTTTGAAGATCAAGCGCCACAAACACCTGCAATTCAAGAAAACCATGGGACGGTTCAAGGGAAGGCGCTTATTGCTCTGATCGGGGTTTACACGGAATTGCTTTCTTCTTCATTATTTGGCATTTTTAGGGCTATAATTTTGTGGCCGCGAGCTCGCTGCATCAGCAGAGTCTGGAAGAACAAAGTCGGGATTCGGGGGAGTTTTTGTGAGCAGAAAACAAGATGGAATTTGAATCAAGAAAGACACACAAATGAGGAGGGTGCAAAGAGAATGTGGTCAGATCAATTTTAGTGGTAGGACAGATAGGACAACACTAATGGTGATGGAGAGGCTGAGGCGGCTTTGATTCTGCTGCATCGGTGGAGAAGTGGTAAAAGAGGCAAAGGAGATGAGTGAAGGTGAATTAATGCTTTAACCATCAGGCCATATTTTAGTAAGCCAAGATTTAAGATGCAAATCCGAGGATGCACTTTCCTTTTGTTCATTCTTGAAGAAACATGAAAATCAATCAGAATTTAAAGTTTGCAAAGTTGTGCTCGATATGCAAGAAAATTACCACAATTTATGTTTTGCATTTTCATGTTTCGCAGTGAAACGTTCAGCCATGTTGCCTTCAGTGTTATGCGTTTATCCACGCTCTAACAAAAGGCTTGAGCGAAGAATAATTCTAATATCAGTGTGTTTTTGAGCTGAAAACACAGTTAAAATAGGATTTTGAAAAAGAGAAAATGGAACTTTTACTGAATATTGAATAGAAACCCTGGTGATTATGCCTGTGAAGTGTGGGATCACATTAGGGTAAAGTATACTTCAACAGAAACGCAATCCAAATTTCCAGAGCGCTTCATTTAAAAAGAAGTGTCAAGTTTAACTACTGTAGGAAGAAAAGGAAGCGTAGCAGCAAAAAGCAGCTTCGTGGTGTAGCTAAGTAACAGTTTGAAAGAACAAATACATCTTTTTTTTTAGAAATAGCGGTTAGAGAGGACATGATTATCCGTGTAGGAAAATATGTTCTCTGCATTTAACCCCGCGCTGAACAAGTCAGTGCAGTGGGACCATCAGAACAGGGGGACTTGACTGCCAAATTAGCTTAGCCTGTAACAGTTCTATTACATCTCTCAAAATGTCTTTATTGGACAGGAAATCATTAAAAGCGTGAAAGAGAGTGATGAGTGGAGCCAGAAATTGATCTCAAATTGCTGTGCTCCAAAGCATGTGGTGTTACTAAGGTTATTTTCCTCTCTAATAATCATATATTTCCATAGATGGACTGATGTATTGATTAGCCGACATATTGGGCAGATATTTGCACTTTGTAGCGTGCGTCAGCTATTAACTTTAATCCTCCTGCGCAGGCCGATATTTTGTTTTGGCCCCCTGCTTCCTAAAGAACATGCATAACGCAAATCGGTCCTACATATCGGTCCAAAAAAAAAATCACATGGACTCAATTCGAAAATGGACAAAATTTCAATCTGCAATGTTTTCAATGCTGCCATCCCACCCAATTTTGGAACAATGTATTTGGGCCTCGAAACCCCCGCCATGGACATAATGGAGGGGATATCTTTGGAACGTTCTCATGGCAGCTAGGAAGAAGTCAATCACAAATAAATGGAGGACATCATAACCACAATGGAAGAAAAATCACATGGACTCAATTTGAAAATGGACAAATTCAATAAACTTTGACTTTGGCTATTGTATGCTTTAACCCCTCTTTGCTTTGGATACCAACCCCTTTCATCCCCCCCTCTCAGCGTGTTTGTTTAAAAAATCAATAGTTAAAAAAAAGGGGAAAAACCTGTATCCGTCTCTATTTTTAAGTACCCCAAAGTGATGCTAAAGATACAGGGCGAAAGAGACATAACTCAAATTTTGAAAGAATATGTTGATTAATGGGTTAATATGTCAATCACACAAGTTGACTGAAGCTGAAGCCTGAAGACTGCCCCGCTGTCCTGAGGTGCCACAGTCACAGAAGATCAGCTGCTAATCCCGGGCCCCTACAGGCGTCCAGTGAGCCGCTCACAGCTCTGCACTGGCTCCGGATCACAGGAAGGAGCCTGTCACAGCCCTCTCACACAAATAAGACAGGTCTGGACACTCAAAAGCACCGTGAGCAGGGCGTCCCGGCTGGAATGATGCAAACAGCGGGACACCAGGGCTGAATGTTTGGGACAAGTGCTCACAGTGAAGCGTAATGGAAGCCGCCATGACAACCGAGGAGAATCACACCGCCTCTGATGATTTCCTCACGGCTAAAAATAAGACCTGATTGACACTTTGAAGAGGAGGCTACAGACAAATTAGAAGTTCTGTGAGTTAGGAGTGCGTGGAAAACAATTACTGACAAGGGTGAGTATACACGTTTTTAATACAACATAATACATCAAAAAGTGAAAAATAGAATCAGCAAAAGTATTATACAGTTTGATTAACCTCATTTGATTCAAATTGTGATCAAATTGTTAATATTTTTGATTATATTTCATTAAATTAAGTTGAGGTGTGCAATATATCAACATTTAGATAATATCATGGCTTTTTTTTATATATATATATATATATATATATATATATATATATATATATATATATATACATATATATATATATATATATATTTCAAAATATTAAATATATATTATCTTTTTTTAAAAAGGCTACACAAATAATGAAAACAGTTATGTAATACACTTTTAAATATAGGCATAAGGTAAAATGTCAGTTCTTTTGTTATTGATTTTACAGACATTTCACATTTTGTCTGATAATTAAATCTCAAATAATACATTTAAAGAGAACGTTTGAGAACTTTTTGCTGGATGGACATAATATCATCGTTCGGGATACTCAGAAATGAATTTTAACCCATATTCCCCACGACCTTGTGCTAAATGATATTGTACGTCTTGTTCATGAACCAGTGTAATAATATATATATATATATATATATATATATATATATATATATATATATATATATATAGGCAAGGCAAGGCAAGTTTATTTGTAGAGCACATTTCATACACAATTCAAAGTGCTTAATATTATTTATTATAGTGCTTATTATATATACATATGTAATTGTATATCATAACAATAATAAAAAAAAAGATCAAATGTTGTCTTATTGCGTATATTCAAGAAGTTTTAATGTCTCGCAAGAACATATATCTTCCATATATTTCCATAGGTGTATTGTAGTGTAATCCTTTAAATCCAACCTGAAATTTCTCCTCCTTCCCTACAGTTTCTGTTGATTTTTTAAAATTAGTTTATGTATTTTTTCTTGCAGATAACTTTATTGGATTTTCTAACTGTTTCTTGAATCAACAATTCTGTAAAGAACAATTCTGTAAAGAACAATTCTGTAAAGCCCTGTGAGAACTCTTGTTTTCTGTTGTTTTTGTTGTTGATTTTGGTCTATAATATATATATATATATATATATATATATATATATATATATATATATATATATATATATATATTTAAATTTGAACTCAACACTCAGCCCTAAGATAAACTCAACACGTAACCTAAAAACTGTTCACATCATTATACAACAAGCTATTTATTAAACTAATTTGATGCAATGGTGACATTTAGGTAATTACAGCCACTGTTGAAATGTGTCTGAATATTAACAGCCAAATAATTAGTGCCAACAGATGGAATGCCAAAGAAAATGTGTTACTCACAATTAAACAGCAGGCACCGAGATGTATCACTTCTCAAGCCCATTTGACTGGCTTTCTTGGCTAAAATACTCTACACTGCAAATAACAACAGGAGGAAAATACATTGGCTTGTTTTCCTCATCACAGATACTGTTATAATGAGAAGAAAATGTCCATAATAAGGTTAAGATATCGTTTATAGTCACTGTAGTAGTCGTAGTGGTAGAAAGTTGCGTAATTCATCACTTAATGCCACTGGGGGAGCTATTATTTGTTCAAAATGATAACGTAATTTGAATATTTTACCATAACAAGACAAATATTGGCCAAAAATTTGATCATCCCTTTTTTCCAGTTCTGAAAAAGATCAAGGCACTTTTTTAACTATTCAGAAAAGGTCAGAAAAATGTAATACTTGTTCAATTTAGTAGTTTTTTGGGGGAAGAACTTTGTGAGCACCCCACAGAAAGCTGATCGAAGAATAAATCTTCAATTTGGCCATCCCAAAGTATGTGCATATGTTGCCTTTATAATGTCCATACAGCTCATTGACACTCGACACGTTCATTTCTTTGTTTTCCACACGCCACAAAGAGAAACTGAACATTAGAGACAATTATTAATCCAGACACGCCAGTCACCAAAGCTCGCCTTTCTTAATATGTCTCTTTATTGTTGTAAGAGCCACATTATCCTGCCACACACAGACGGGGAATAATGGTATGTTAATAGTTCACGTCAACTGTCAAGAGTCACATTTTTTAATCCACAAAAGACACATATTACACAAAATGGATCTTTTTGAGCTTAAAACCATGATATGTTATTGCCCCCTCATCAAAAACATACCCGGAGTCGCATTTAGCTTCTTTTTACGCTATTTTATTGAATCCTGTTTAGTAAGTCCTCTCTTTCCGAGTCTCAGAAAACACTCGGTTCCAAATTTCCCAGTTTCGTGGCATCAAAAAAAGAGCTTCAAAATCTTGATTGCAATTATACTGAAAACAAACACCAACAATCATTTTCTCTGGTTTTATTAATAAACTTCCATCATAAGTCAGAGTGCAGTGACAAATGACAGATGCCTCGTAAATAGAAGAGCGAACAAACTCTCGTGATGTTAAAGCGACTGCTGCACATCTGAGTAAAAGTGACGCAGTTAGATTTATTCTGGCTTTTGAAAAATAATTTAGGAAACCTTCGCGTTTTTATTAACATGAAATAATATCTAACAACATGAAGAATATGTGGGAACAAATGTGTCTGTCTCTTTCAGTAAGTGCCCACAGTGATTTTCAAATACAGCATTAGCAATCTGGAAATTGTGGACGGTTCAGTTCAAATATAACTGAATAAAGCAATATTATCTCCACATCTGATTCAAAAAACTGGAGTAACTTGTCCTTTTGTCCCCTTTTAAGAATTTGAGGCATTGCCAGATCTTTTGCCTAACAACATTTTCAAAACAAAAGCATTGAGCCAGTTCTTTTTGGGAAAGGACATTCAAAAATAGAAATGTGAGGTTGACACTGACTGCAAAAGAGTACATCACATAATAAAAGCATAATACAAATGCCTCTAAATATATTGCCATAAAACCGTCCCTAATTGCAGCCTCTTTGTTCATTTGGATGCTCGGTTTGTGTTCAGACAGTTCAAGTATAAAGCAAGCGCACCTTTCATTTTTCACAACAAAGCACGTACGTCTTTTGACTCAGATAGAAAATACCAACCTTGACTCTGGAATGAAGACGGCATTAGCATACAGGGGAGCTAAAACAGTACTAAATCATCTGGTACAGCTAATTGCACCTGTAAAAATGATAATGAACTTGAATTGTTGTCAGTTTAGTTCATCATTTGAAAAGTAATGCCGGTAATTGTATTTTTATCACATAGAGTTTGTCCATTGTCTTTGTGCTCTGTGTTTTAAGCACAAGAGAACAAAACACCACTTTAAACTTGTACATTTCAACATAACACTTGATGATATATTTTGTTACGTCATCAAAATATAACGGTAAGTGTAGATTTTGTACCTACAACGCTGGGGACTCATTTCCACTGCTTTTACCGATTTCATATTTATTTTCAAACAGAAAAAAAATCCGGTACAGCCCCTTTAATAACCTTTTCCATATATGAACACAACATATGGAGTACTGTTGCATTCCCAGTATATACATGCCCATTGTCTTACTTAGCAACAGCAAACCAGATGCAAGCCAGTCTTTGGCGTGGCATGTTGTGGTTAATTCCTTCATATATATTCAATAGAAACCGTTCACCATCGTGGATTAAGCTGCGCATGATTTGTATTCTGAGCCGCGGACATGCTCTGTGAACATTTGAGGCTGCGCTTGGAGTGGTGAGGGCTGGAAGGCAGAAAAATGCTGTCATTGTCATTATTTTCACTAATACCTGCTCACAGAACCACTATTGCCCTTGACACGGTTGACGACACCGCGGAAGGGCATCTGATTTAGTATTTCTCTTGTGTTGCTCTTCTGAAACTCACAAACCCTGAACGTATCATGCATGCATCACAACACTTTCAATCTTAAGCTAAATTGCAAAGACAAAATTGCTAAAAAACAGAACGGGAGATGGAAGGGGAAAAAGGTTGTTTTCTCCGTTTCAATCTAAATGTCCCACAATCACAGAGTGTAAACAACTCCTCACATGAAGTGAACACAAATCCTGCTGCGCCAGACAAGAACGCGTCCTGTGACACTGTGAGACAAATCATCTTACAATATTTATGGGTTTCTTGAGATTATACATTAAAGTATGTAGATGAAATGCAAAGAGGAATGCATTAAACATATTCAGAACGTGCCTGCCAACACTAACCCACTAAATATACAGGAAACTAGGAATCGTGCATGTTTGTAATTCACAAAACTAATCCCATGTGGTTAAGTATCTTTGATCTTAAAGGTGCGCTGCAGGCTACACCACTAAGGCCAGTTACAGTTCTGATCTGTGCAGAAGGCAAAGCAAGAACATTTCTAAAAAGATCAGCAGGTAGACTTTATTTCAATGGGACAGCTTGTGTTATCTAATTGTGAAAATATACCAGATTTATAAATGTTTACCAATTATGAATGCTTTTTATTTCAAGAAAAAAAAAGCTTTACATGTTTTAATAATTTAAAATGACAAAGTGGCTAACATTTATTATAATACTGCTTTTAGCTGTTTGAGAAAAGGATTAAAAATGAGAAAAACATTGACTTCCCATTTGTTGTTTGATGACCATTTTGTCATTACATGATACTAAATATTCTAGTTTTATATATGTTTTAAACAACTGTATTGATATGATCTTGACTTGTAGACAACATATCCACTTTCATCACCACATGCAACATTATCTGGTTGGGTAAAAACATACTTTTACCTTTATTTTGTCAGGAAAAACATTAAAGAAAAGCAAAAATATCTTCCTGAAACCCTTTCCTTCACAGCCATTGAAGTAGTTTTAATGCCACATTCTAAAAGATGATTTAATTTCTTCACTTCAACAATAGAAACATACACTCGAGGCTCCACATACTTTAAAAGCCAGAACATGCGTAACACAGATTTTTTTTTTATAATTTCCTATAAATGTAAAATTGATCATCAGACATTACAATAACAATTATATTTTTTTATTCACTACAAATCTACAATAGATAATGATGGTCAACTAAGTCAACTTTGTAATGATACTAATTTAGAAAGAAAATACTTTGCCCTTTAAGAAAATGCTTAAAGGGTAAATGAATAAAAATAACAACACAAAGTACACATGATTACAGATTATACAGATAAAATATACTTTGTGAGCCACGCCACAAAATCACCAAAGGAAAAGAAAGATATTAAAAACAACGTCTTCATTAAAACTAGTTTAGCTGAAGCAACAAACCTCCGCCTACACATGCCCTTTTGTTCGAACTTTTCTGGAGAATTAGAGAAGTTTCATAAAAAACATGATTAAGAACGCTTGGACTAAAAATAACACCTTAGTGTTTATTTGTTCATCGTCCTCCGTGGGCCTAAAAACAGAGATGCCATGATTCACAGTGCCCCAGATTCAGTGCCTTGGGAGACAGAGAGGGCGCTGACCAAGGTGCTGATGGGAGTGTTAAGAATAGCCAATAGTTTGAACGTAAGTGACCTCTTTTGTGAAGTGGACACAATTATGTCACATTTTTCCTTTGTCAAAATCTAATCTGGAGTTTTGTTAATTTCACGCACGGTTGAGAAATCCCACAAATCTTGTTCATCAACTTCAGCACTCAAAACCCAACGTCATAGCAGGGATGTCAAGATTATAAGGTTAATTTGATGAAACGTGATTATTAAGGTGACAATATAATCGTAAAGACAGAATAAATTATAATCGAGAGTAGTAAGTGGTTACTTTTTCAATTAGTCGATTATTTCAAACCATTATTTTTGATGAAGATTGAGATTTTGAAAATACATTTTTAACCAGATAAAGGTAAAAAAAAAAGGCTTCTAGATACAGACTAAAGTATTTTATTGGTGATTTTTGGGCCATTTTAATTGAAAAATACCACTTCCTTTGTTATAAAATGTCTTTTGTCATTTTCTTTACAATCTGTATAGTCCAGAAAATTATGAACAATTATTTAAAAAAGCTAATCATTATTTTAGGGGATGATTATTCCAATGAATTGTTGCAGCCCAAAAACAGAATCCTATATAGCAGTACACAAGACATACAGACTGTGTCATATACTATTTAAAGTGGTGTAACAATCATTAATAAAAATGAACATATTGCAAACGCATCCAAATAGTTTATTGATCCTCAAGGAAATCGATTCAGTTGCTGCTGCTCCAATAAATATTCAAAATACAAAAGAAACTCAGTACCAAAAGCTATAATAGAACTGCTACCAAGGGCATTTACTTTTAGATAAAGTGAATATCTAAAATGGGAACTACGAATTCTAGACCCTAAAATGCAACATAACGGTAGTGTAACCAGGCCAACAAGATGGATTCAGATAACCCAACATGCATCTCTGTAAGAAGACAGGAATAGCATGCAGACTCCATTCCAAGAGTAAGAGGGCTAACCACTCTGCCACTGCGCACCCCACTTGCGCTGCATGTTTTACAAAACGGTGCGTCAGTATTTCAGTTTCATGCCACCGCGTCCTCTTAAACGCCAAGGCACTTCTGAACACCATGACCTCTGCTCTTACATACTTCCATTTAACAAGATGGTTCAGCGCCAGCCGTGCTATTACATTATGGTGTAAGATTAAAACAGAAAAGCACTTACGCAGCTATTGTACTGCAGCGATCGGCACAACAGCACACAACCGTATTAACAAGGCGCTGTAAATGTACTTATCGGACATAGTTCTCACATTTACTGCGTATTTCTACATTCAAGGCACTCAACGCGCTTCAAGGAACCACTCACATTCACTCAGAACACTCCTTTAGACCTTTAGTCATTCAGCTGATTAATCAGTCGTGTCTTGGTTGACCAGATTTTATTAGTAGATTAATTATTTAAGATAGAAGAAGAGAATTCACAACAGCAGGACGTAAGGCATAGGTACATTATGTAGTGAGATGTCTTGATGTGGTAGTGGATTGTGCATTTAATCTGCCTTTTTTATGATAAATACACAGTTTACTAGTAGTTATCTGTATTTATAATGTGTAATTGCGTGATTGGGTACAGATAGTGTAATTATAGAGATACTTAATCATTTTGAGAGCTTTCAACCGCGCCACGATTACGATTATTTTATTATATTCACCGACTAGTCAAGAGTTTTTTCTTTTCTATCAGTTTGCATGTAAATCTATTAGTTCTATAGCACATTCAGACTTTTAAAAAACATTATTAACAGAATAAATGATTTAAATATTGTGACTAAAGGCTTCTGTATGTTTTTTTTTTTTTTTTTTTTTTTACATTTTGATATAATAATGCCAGTTTGTTAATAAAAAAATTAAAAAGAAATAAATACTATTAATAGTCTCTATATAGTCCGGATAACGAGTATTAAAATCCAATTACGATTAATTCTTATTGTAGACTAGTCCCAACTCGTCGATTAATCATTACAGCCCCACAGTCATGCCCCTTTTTGTCGACTAATCGGAAGCACAGAGCATGTCTTTAGTCGACCAATTAATCTCTTTCGACTATACACAGCCCTTTAACTGAGCTTTAGTTTTAGCCCAGTCATGTGATGGTGTATATGTGATATTTAAGTATTCATTTAAAAAGTATTACACCGACGTGACCCCGTGTAGTTCCCACATCCGTCCCATTCAGAACGGAGCAGGTGCCGCGAGCCCGTTCCAAACAACGCCACCGCAGCCAATCACGTCGCCGCAAATAAAGAGGGCAATCGCGGGACATCAAAGTGGACCGCAGACTTTATCTTTCACCTGGAATCTGCCCCTGGGTCAAGAACGTCGCTCAAATAAATAATGAAATAAAATAAAAATGAACTAAATGAAAGAAGAAGCGCAAAAGGAACGTGAGAGAAAGAGAAAAGGAGGCGCAAACTTACATCGGTGGTTGCGTCGCTTGCCTTTGTACATGGTCATAATGTACGGGTCCAGCTTTGCGCTCGGTCCGGTCTGGTTCCGCGGTGTGGAGAGGACACGGAGTGGACACGGAGAGGACACGGAGAGGACACGGAGGAGACGGAGGAGACGCGCGGGCACGAGAGGAGCAGCGGCGGCGGCAGAAGAGGAGGATGGAGAGTTTGTGAATGGAGTGAAATGAGGCTTTACACAGAGAAGAGGAGCGGGAGCGTACCAAGTGCAGGCCGGAGAGGGGGAGCTGCACCGTGCAGACCAGGGGGAGGTAAGTGGGGTGTTTCAGCCTTTGTATAGTTGAATTAAAGCGCATTTGGCCTGTTCTCGTGTTTTGATTTGTTTTTTTATGACTTGGTTTGGTGGGATTGGCTGTGGTAAATGTTTAACGTAGTTTTGTATCGGCCAAGTTGCGGTTTGGGAAGAAAATGTGATAAATGAAAGCTGAAAAATGACAGGAATGTGTGTTCTGAAACAAAATCCTTCTGTCTGTCATCAATAAGCGACATTCTATTCATATATATTTTTCATACTATCAAAAATGCATTGATCAGCTTTCAGGCAACTGGCTACTTTTTTTTGACGGTTTTTGACAAAAAAAGTATTTTATCATTGAACAAACTATTTGTTATCAGATGTTATTATGTGTCAACTCATAAATTATTGCAGAGAAGGTCCATGATAATGTTATTTGAATATGACACAGGACCTATAGTACATTAACAGTCAAATTAGATTTTTCTTCAAAAATGCAAAATTCACTTGTTTCCTACGTAATTCTGAGGTATTTCTGGCTTTGTCTGATCCATTAAACCTCTTCTCTCAGGAAATGAGATGTTTTGTAGAGACTGTGTATAGTCCAAATAGTGATAATTCGATTACTACATTTATTGATGATTATCTTAATAATCAATTAGTTTCCATTAATTGATAAACTTGTTTCAGCCCTAGAAAATAGTCATGTTAGTAAAAAAACACTGCTATACAAATGGCAACTTCCAATCATCCAAACGCTTTCTGCAAAAGGAATGTGGCTGTTTTTCTAAATGTTTTTGGCTTCAAAATGTCAAATTGTATCATATTATGTATTTATATTTATTAATGGAAAATACACAAAACCACATGCTTTACTTTAAATATAAATTGTGACAAATATGCATGAAACTGGGGTGAAACTCTTTAGAAACGGTTTGGTTTGGCATTGACATTTGTGCCATGAAGGCTGTATGCAAATGAGGCTTTTCGTCTTCATCACCAAATGCAATTTTTCTTAAATAATTGCTTTTCCCTGTGAAAACTCTTTATGACTTGCATAATGCACACATTATAGCTTTACTAGCGCATGTATTAATATGATGAATGTGCTCTATAATATAATCAGAGGAACAGTTTGGCTATTAAGTGATTAGGATGGAATGGATGTCGCCTCTACAGTGCATACAAATGGGACATTTAGCTAGTTAGCCTTTATCTCATGTGTATTGTACTGTATATTGTGCTTATGGGGATTCGAGGTGAGCCTGGGACGACCTCTTGGCTTTCTTTGTGCAATTTGAAAAGTTTATCAATTTTGCAGAATTAAAAGCTAGTATCTTCGTTATTACAAACAATACACATCATGATATTATGGTTAGTTTATTTCATGATGAACTCAAACCTCTCACCTCAGATTTACTCATACATTCTATATAATTACTCAATGTTTTTTTTTTCAATTTCCTTTGTAATTATGTGTTTGTTTCGATGGGTGGACCATGCATGCCCCTGATTGGCTAATGCACCTGTCAATCATGCCTAGCTAAACTCAGGGAGATGAAACCGACGCCCAGGCAATTGGAGAAGTGCGTTCTTGGCGGCCCAGGCAACATTGTTCATTATCCAGACAAAATTAACAACATTTTAATGACCAAAGATCCTTAAATCAAACAATAAATCACACAATGAACACAAATAGATCCTAGAATAGCCCACAGAACATCACATAGATAGAGCATTATTTACCTTTTGTTCATTGTAAACTGTAATATTGATCTAAAAAAGGCTTAATGATAGAAATTAGACCATTGATTAATTATTGTTAAATGATTCTCTGCTGCTGGTTCCAAATCTGCATCACTGCATTTCACCAGAGCAAGCAGCAGATTTTCATTCATGGTGCCTTTACTTTTGAAAGCCTTTTTTTTCCACAACGTATGTCTAACATTTCCAAAGAGCCCTGGGCGAGGTGTTGGGTGCAAAAATAATATTTCGGAGCCCTCAAGCCTCAAATGCAGGATTCTGAGTTAGCACACATTCTAAAAGCAAAACACGTCATCTTTATTCTTAACCGCAATATCTCACCTATCCCCCCTGAATGCTTTTAAAATCCCTCTTTGCATGTTTTCCAAGGCGACACTTCCTATGAACAGGCTTGATATGCACTGGCTGTATTTTAAAGCAGGTGGACGAGCCTCTCACTGTGTGGCCTGATTATCACCTGTGCACCACTGCAGCCTTGTCATCCAAAATCATAACAGCACACCGCCTCTCTCCTCGGGCACATTACAATAAGAAGAAGCTCATCTGACTTGCAAAAAAGGGGGCCCGTGTTGCTACGGAGACAAGGCAAAGGACTGGGTATCAGTTTTGGTTTGTTAAATTCCATTGGCTTTTTAATTTAATTGGAGCTTCTTTAACTCACTGTCGGTGCAATGAGCGCCAATAATAAGAAGTTGGATTTTTTGGGGAAATTTGCTCAAATTAAATCCCAAAAGATGAAATAAATGAGCAGATTATGCGTTTACTTTGAGGCTTAAGTGAAAAAGGGATTCAAATTGGTTCTTTTGTCGTTTGGAGGAAAAATATTGAGAGAATCAAAAAGAATACAGATGGTTGTTTCAAAGTGCAGTAGAGACACCTGCTGGTCATTTTGTAATATTACAACAAGAAGCCTTTTCACATCTTATTCTGTATCTATTTTCTTTTGTGATGGGACAGAAAAAGTGAATTATTAGTAAAGTTAAGTTTTGCAGACAAGACAAAATCCAACACCAATCAATCGCATTACCTGTTTTTTTAATATATATTTTTAATATAATACCGGTAATTAAGATCTCTTTATTTTTCAACTTTATGATTAACGTTGAAAAAATAAAATAAAAATACAAACATGAAGAAACAAACAAAACAAGATCAGAGAGACAATGACTGACATAAATCCAAAGACTTCTTACAAATGAATAAAACTAAAACACAAGTGAGTCAAATCTGTCCATTTTCAAATTGAGACCGAAAGTGATTTTTTTCCATACAACAAATGTCTATTATAATGTCAGTCCAGTCCTTAATAGTGGTGTGCTTTGTGTCATCCATTTGTTTTAGTGTCTTTTTGCTGCTGCCAGGAGGATGCACCAGAGAGAGCTGCTGGTTGTGTCCATGGCAGGAGTTCTGAGGCCCAAATACTTAGTTCTTAAATCCATTGGGATGGTGATGTCATAAATTATCTGTAAAGCTTTGTTGATCTCAGTTCAATATTTGTGATATTTGACAATCCCAAAACATCCAGTGAGATGTACTTTTCCACTCCTCATCATTCAGAATAAAGTGAACCTCTCCTTCCCATTTACTCTTAATGTAATCAGTAGCGTGATAAGGGTCCATTTTTCAATATTTTTCTCTAAAATTGTTGAGACGTCTCTATGGAGGACCACGCCCAAATATCAACAGATTCTGTTTGTCATTTAAGAATCTTCATCTGCGCCGGTGGGAAGAACTGTGTTTCTCCGCCTTAGGTGTGGTAGCCATATTAGCCTCGTTAGCTTCGTTAGCTTGTGATGCGGGCTGTTTTCCAATGGGGCCGTGGATCAGCTCTCTTTGTTTTGGTCCCGTCTGTTACTGGACCTGCACCTTCATTGCCTGCACACCCCTCACTCTTCTTCTTTGGGATTGGGTGGGTCAAACGATGATTTTGAAGCCAAGTTTTGCAGCAGAGTTGTGATTGCGTCAGCTCAAAGCGCCACCACAACTTCTGGTGTTTTCTTATTTATAATACATATTAGGACAATTATTAGTTGGCTTGTCATTTTCTAATGTTTTTATTTTTTCAAACACATGTATTTAGAACTTTTTGGACTAATTTACTTTGGCTCGTTTTTATTTTTCTAGACAAGAGCCACATTTTGTTCTCCTGCATAACATTTTGTATTCACGCTGCATTCCAGTCGCCCTCGGAGGTCGGATTTGCCAAGTTCCGACTTATACAGTTGAGTTAATGACAACAAAAGCACAAATTCACCCTCAGACTTCTCTTTATGAACTGTAAATGTATTAGCAACGTCCGTGTTAACAAATGAGCTGAAATAGATAAGATAAGATGGATGCATTTTGGCTGATTTGACCACTGTCCCAGTTTGTATTACTTATATGAAATGAATCGTTAGATAAACTTACGTCACATAAACTGACTTGACAAGAGACACTCAGAAAAGAGGTCACACCAAAGTCCAAGTTCCGACCTGGAGAGAACTGGAACTCAACATTGTATTCTTTTAGATATACATTAGATATACATGTAAACGTTCTGAATGTATTTGCTTAGTTTCATTATTGGTCATTACTTTTGACAGTGGCAGTGCATATTGTCCTTATCTCCACGGTAACAATGATTTGGAGTGACAAAAAATGGATAATTGTCCGTCTCTTTTGAAAGTTTTTGATGCTATATTCAATCCAAGGCCAGGGCCGTCTCCTCCATAATCTGAGGGCTTTTTAATGACAGTTATGAATGTGAATGCTTTGAGTTCTATTCTATGACGCAAACACAGGGAATAATACAGTCATAATTAGTACTGTATTCAGAGGAGAAGAGTGGCAGGATTTGTAACAGACAAAATCATACAGATTTGTTCTAATGCCATCAAGTGCTCTGAATAAACACTAAAACTCTTATCATCGCTGCCTCTTTATTTCTCAGGGTTAAAAGCTTTGAATAGTAACAAAGTTTATCCTTCCTAACATTGAGTCATTTGATGTTGGATTTAGCTGATATTATTAATGAGGAGTTAACATTTTTCAAAAGTTCCAAGTCGCTTTAACATTTAAAAATGCAAAGCAGTCTATTTACCTAATGGTTGTAGGCTATAGCCACATTATTTATAGTTAGAATACAAAAAAATACAAACACTTTCACTCCTCGTTAATGGTCTTAAAGTGCAGTTGATATTGTATGTTGCAACACTTTGTCATAGAATGTGGAAGGGGTTTGTGGGCTTGAATCTTGGTCATCTCTTATAGTCTTATATTATAGTATTATAGTCAGTGACACGAAGGGCTTGTGATTTTTCTGTAACGTTGTAATGCTTTCTGTAATGTTGTTTCTGTAATTTGTATATAGAATTTAATTAAGAATTAAGTGAAAACTATGAAATTAAGTTAATATTATAATTTATCAAAAGAGATGCTACCGTAAATGTACAAAACCAAAAAATTAATAAGTCCACCCAATAAACTATTTTTGTAAAGGACAAATGATTTTATTTTTTGGCCATTTTCATGTCGTAGAATTGTCGACGTCCTCTTTTCGCTCGCTTCGTCCGGTCTGACACTGACACACTGAACATAGATCCTTGCACGGAACACACATGTTGCCGTCGCCATTTTTTAAATTCTGCCAGTGACACGCAGTGACAACCAGGGGTCAGGCTTCAACAGACAATGACTTGAACGTTCTCCGCTCGTGTTAAGTTTCAGTTTCATTTCTTTTTCGGTTTCGTAATATTTTTAGCGAGTTCCAGTGATACAAAATTATTCAACACTGCGCTATTTCGAAAAAACGGTCGGTGAGTCGGCGAAATATTAGAAAAATAAAAGAATTTGGCATAATTTTGACAAAATGCTGATTTTTTTTTTTCAGTCGGCTATAATTTTGACGGCTCGGTCGGGTTACAGCAAACAGACATATTATTTTGCTCTGCCTAATAATAAAAAAAATGTGACATCACTCACAATACAAGAACATGCCATCACGCAGACACTCAATTAGTATTAGTACAGGTCAAAACAGAGCGGTAGCAGTTTTTATGCATTTGGCAACTCTAAAACTGAAGCTTTTGCGATTTGAGAAACGCTTGGATTCATATTGCGATTAGTCTTCCCACCGTACTTAACTGAAGGCTAGTCTGCAGAAGAGTCCCTGAACGCTGTAAACCTCCCGACTGTCTCATGCAGTCAGTGTAGTACAGGTCAAATGCAGAGAGAGGAAGAGAAAAACATGACAAAATGAATAATTTAACGTTAACTGAAGACACTACAGAATATTCCTAAGCCTAAAGGGGCTGAACACAATTGTTTTCATGTAATAAAGTACAATCAGGTTTTCTGAGTTTACAAATATATTGTAAAAGCAGCTCTTAGGGTCAAAATGAGACGGCTGTGTACTATGTATCTAGAGTGTTTTTCCTTTAAGTCGTGTATGTTTCTCTCCCTTATGCTGGATACACGGGGCCCTGTTGTGAGCTCTGTGGGAGGATGTCCGAGGATGTGGGGGCCCTCGGGGGAGGATTCACTACATGATGGA
This sequence comes from Eucyclogobius newberryi, assembly GCF_026437365.1. NCBI lineage: Eukaryota > Metazoa > Chordata > Actinopteri > Gobiiformes > Gobiidae > Eucyclogobius > Eucyclogobius newberryi. The sequence continues at coordinate 22,979,400 of NW_027315812.1, forward strand.
CATAAATCTGCTGCAGCCATCACGTCTCATTGGCCCCTGACGTACAGCCGCCCTCAGCTCATTAGACAGCTCCAGGCCACGCTGAGTAATTGCAAACATATCTAGTGTGTCAAGCGCCGCAGACACACACACACACACACACACACACACACACACACAGATACACACAGCACAAACATGCACACACACACACACACACACAGACAGACACACACACACACACACACACACACACAGAGCATCACAGACAGACAGACAGACACACACACACACAGACAGACACACACACACACACACAGCCTAAACATGCACACACACCCGCGCACACCCACACAAACATGCACACACACACACACAGCACAAACATGCACACACAGCACACACACACAAACATGCACACACAGCGCACACGCGCGCACACACACACACACAGCGCACACACACACAAACACGCACACACACACACACACACACACAGACAGACACACACACACACACACACACAGAGCATCACAGACAGACAGACAGACACACACACACACACACACACACACACAGACAGACACACACACACACACACACACACAGACAGACACACACACACACACACACACACACACAGCATCACAGACAGACACACACACACACACACACACACACACACACACACACACACACAGACAGACACACACACACACACACACACACACACACAGACAGACACACACACACACACACACACACACAGACAGACACACACACACACACACACAGCATCACAGACAGACACACACACACACACACACACACACAGACAGACACACACACACACACACAGCATCACAGACAGACACACACACACACACACAGCGCAAACATGCACACACAGCACACACACACAAACATGCACACACAGCGCACACACACACACACACACACAAACATGCACACACAGCACACACACACACACACACACACACACACACACACACAGCATCACAGACAGACACACACACACACACACACACACACAGACAGACACACACACACACACACACAGCATCACAGACAGACACACACACACACACAGCGCAAACATGCACACACAGCACACATACACAAACATTCACACACATGCGCACACGCGCGCGCACACACACACACACAGCGCACACACACACAAACATGCACACACACACACACAGCGCACACGGGCGGCGTTTGTGCAACAAACAGGAATAAAAATATAAAAACTCAAATTTTTGGGACAAAAATACCAAACTATGTTAATTCCCTCATTAAGGTTTTAAATATTATACGTTAAAAATGGTTTGTATTTCTAAAATGTGCATATTGCTTATACAGAGTGATTCTTTTTTTTTTACGTATGGTTTTCATTTTCTATTTTTTTTCTATTGTGCATAGAAAAAAATGTGCATACATACATGTGATTGAATCAGAATTTCAACGCTCAGGCCGGGTCACAGTCACATTAGTCCACACTAATGTGACTGTGACCCGGCCTGAGCGTTGATTCAATCATATGTATGTATGCACATATTTGACACAGTCATGTTCATACTTTTTTACACTCTGACCTGTCCTGTGGCTCCTGATCTGTACAGGTTTGCACTGGTCTGGATGTTTTCCTCTCAGGGCATCATCACAGTTTGTTTTCTTGTTGTTGGCTCCACTTTAACGCCACTTTTAGCACAGCTCTAACGCCCACAAAACCGCCTCCTTTCTTTATTCTACGTATTTCTAAAATCCATACGTCTTTTTTCTTGCACAGACCTCTGCTCAAGTCTATAAAGTGTGCGATGCACGTCGGCATGTCTCAGCCTTAGGCATGTGCACCGGCAACACACACAGCAGCGCAGAGCAGCAAAGGATTGTGGGACGTGTAGCTTTAGAGATAAAAACGTTATATATCATCGAAAATTATTAAATATAAATTAGAAATGCCGGGCCAGATTAAAACGTCTAGCGGGCCAGATTCGGCCCACTCGCCACATGTTTGACACATGTGCTCTAGAGCGAGTCCTGACTTGGCCAACCCCTGCTTAGCTTCCACAGTCAGATGAGAATGGTACTGACAATAATCCTCACTATAATAAAGTATTTTCCATGTGTTTGTAATGCAATATATCAGTGTCAATGCAACAGTCTCAAACCTGATTTCCATTCTAGGATTAAGCTCGATACCTATAATCGATACTGTAATTTATATAATGTATAAAGTAAGTTTTGTTACAATTACTATGTAATATCATTCTACTTTTAAATAAATGCATTCAGGGATGTCCAACCTTGTCCATTATTGTATCAATACTAGTATTAAGCACTAATATTGATTAGGTGAAATCACTGTTGATCCTGCTGTAGTCAAAACAAAGTTGAGGTTTTATTCTGTTTGGACAATAGACTCAAAGTGCACACTCTAGTGGATACTGAGCAGTATCACCTCAATGGAGCATGTCTTTGACGTTGATGTAAATTCCTTTAACATTTGCCTGTTCTTTTGACAGTTTTGTATGAAGTAACTAATTACTTAACGTAAAATGATACACCAAATACATATTAGTATTTATATGCATTTTCTGTATGTTTATACTATCACCAGATGTATTGGCTCCTAGTGAAGATGGCACTGGCCTCGGCTCCTAAACTGTAAATGGGGTTAAGAAAGGACAGTCTGCATGAAAACAAACCTGACATTTCAATCTAAATCAATTTCACAAATAAATTCCCAACCTTTCTATTGCGCTCGCAAATCCTCTTTACTTATCCATATCAACAATTTAATGACATCTATTTCTAGACCCATTTTCACCTTCCCGGGATGATCCATACTTAATCCTATTATTACATTTTCATAAGCCGCACACTCATATTTATTTATATACTTCCTAATCGGTTTCCCTTTTCCCACTGTCTGTATTTGGCCTGCTTTGTCCTCCTGTCAGGGTCAGAGCACGGCCCAGGAAACACATTAGCCGCAATTCAAATGATGAGCTACTCTGCAATAAAGGCTGCCAGATCCCATTGGGTTCAGGAGCTGCCGGTGCCACAGCCGCTAATACTGAGACGAGCCGATAAAAAAGCAGTGTGTGTGTGTGTGTGTGTGTGTGTGTGTGTGAAAAGTGTTAAAGTGTCAAAGAGGCGACCTAAGCTAAAGACAAGGAAGCAGGGCCAATGGATTTAACGTCACTTTGGATTCCGGGCAGCAATTGCTTTGTCTTTTAAGCAGGAAAAAGGTTTAGCAGCAACATAAGCTGGTTCCAGACAAGCTAATGCAGTTATTTGTATTGCGCATAACAAGTTTGGTGACAACAAACTACTACTACTACTACTACTACTGGTATTTACGGTAAAAACATGACAGAAGATCACTGCTTCTCTACTTATGATGAAAACAATCAAGGAAATGCAGATCGAAGTATGTTTTTTGAGGCTCAGAGAGAAGGATTTACTAAACAACATCAAACAAACGCAAAATAAGCTAAATACAACTCCAGGTATGTTTTTGATGAGGGAACAAAGGTGATTAAAAGTCAATGTTGTATGATATGTGTCATTTAAAGGTGCGATGCATGACATTTGGGGTTAAGGCACTTGCTTGTCTTCATTGAGATTGTGTCGCTTAGAAGTTTCCACTGGCATGACATTAACATAATCTGTTTCCATAGAGACGGCAGATGGCACCACCAGATCAGATCTGTGGAGAGGTAAGAATCTATGTTTTCAATGTATTTTTGAGCAATAAATCTAATCTTTAGATAGATGTGTTAAATGTAATAGAGTTGAACATTCAGGTGAAAGAATAAATAATAATAATAATCTAAAAAAACAATGTTGTTAATATATGCTGTGAATTTTGTGCTATATTTTCATTAGGATTGGGGCAGTAATTGCAGAGATATTAATAGCAAAACAATAAATAAATGAACCAGTATAGTGCAGATTTAATGATTCCTTCTAACTCAGAATACTCCAGAAAAAGCAAGAAAGTCGTGCTAGTCTCCTGTTCTCTTCAGACTCATGAGAAGTGTTTATCCGTCACATGAATGAGTGTTGAGCATTCCCAGTTTTCTATTTAAAAAGAAAACTCTGGTACAGCTGTCATTTATAACCATAAACCATAAATGATAATACTGATTAATAAACCATACTATAAAACCTGCATTTTATAGTGAATCAGACAATTCCACCATATGTCCTCCATTTCGACTGTCTACATGTTTCAAGATAATGCAACTCTTATTGTATAAAACTACACTGTTATTTAAATTAAATTCATCTTTTCTGGTACCCTGTATATTCTTTAATATTAATATTATTATTTTTATTTAATGTCTTTAACAATTTAGGAAAGTAAGGCATCCAAAGGAAAAGAAAGGCACAAGGTCTTAAATATGAGTCCCATTTAGACCAGTTTCTGTAAAATTTGCCCCTCATCACTCTCACTATGGAATATGGAATAAGACAGAGCTATTTGTGCAGTCTAAAGTACTTCCATTGAATGCAGATAACATTTCTAAACTAAAATACCTAAAATATAAATAATTATGTTAACTACTACAATATTGCATTGCATTGTACTGCTGTAATCTATTTTTAAACAGACTTTGTTCTTGTTTATTTCAATTATAAAATAATGCTATTCAGATAAAGCTTATTTTGATCAGTATTGAACTGAATCTGTTAAAATAAAGACATATTTAGAAAGTGGCACTGACGGAGTCTGTCCTTTAGGGGTCACTATTGTATAATATTATTTCAATATCACAGTGGTTCTTAAACTGTTCACACAAAGTCCACCTTAGATATTTAGTTTAGGACTAAATCAGACATAAATTAGATCTGAACTGAGTAAAACATGGGACAAAACCAGGTCTAAAATGAGACTAAATCACAGATTGGGTAGTTCTAAAAAAAAGAAAAAAAAAAGATTACATTTTAACCCAAAGAAGGACAAAAACCCTAAATAGAATTGTCTGTATACTGTTAGTGCAAAGGACAGTTTGAGTATCACTAAAATACACATGTCACAATTTGAGAAACAATGTCACAGCTTGTGTACATTAAATTATTACGTATGTTGCTATAGTTCTTGTAGCAGACTTTACTCTTTATTATGTTGCAATACAATATAAACGGCAATTAAAACAGTCTTTACTTTTATTATCATAAATCTACAAAATCCTAATCAAATATGTCACGGTTAATGTCGCCATTATGAATTAGAAAAGCTAATGTAAACATCAGACATTGGATGAAACAAACCTCTCATTTTAAGTACACTCTTAACTTTGATGAGGCATTTATGGAAACAGACTGTTACTGTGAGAGAATAAACACATCAGAGTAAATATCAGTCTAAACGGCTCTTTGATCAGAATGTGAAGTGCATTTGATGCCAGAACTCTGATTTTCTGCAAAACAAATTATCTGCACTTTGGCTGCACTTTGAACAGACCTACAGTTCCTAAAATGACCAAAAAGATGCATTTACTTTACATAACGTGAATAAACTGTACGTCTGATAGTAGTTTTAACACACTATGCACAACAATGCAGTAAGTCAAAGTTATGTTTATTCTTTTACCATTTTCAGTCTATTAAATTGGTCCATTGAGAATATTGCTTCTTACCATCACCCAAGCTAACATCATGTTTTATTTTTTAAGGTAATTGTACTTTTTTGTGTGGATTTCTAAACGTGCACTTGTACGTGAGGGTAATAGTTGGAACTGTAAATATATGTTTTACACTTCTTTTTGCTCCTTTTCATTCAGACAATTTAATGTAAATATATATATATATCTAAAATGCAACTAAAATTGTATTCAATTGTAATTGGTGCTTTGAGTAGGAAAGGTCTGGCAGCAGTACTTCTACTTGTAATGGAGTGCTTTTACTTGAGTACACATTTTCAGTCCTCTTTCTGCTATGAAAGGTTAAAATGGAATGATATATCCTTTGGGAACACCGACGGATCATTACCAAGCAGTATTTTATATAAATACTTTAATACTGTTCCTTAAGTCTTTACTTCCTACTAGATTCATATGATTTTAAACTTTAAAGTACTCTTACTTTTCTATAATTATAACTATAGACTGATGTTTGAGTTTGAAGTTATTTATTTGATCTGGGACAATGCACAAAACATAATCCCTATAAAAAATAAAATAATTAATGTGCCAGCCTTTAGTAAAAATGCTAGTTTCGACCCGTAGTCCCTGGCCAAGTTCATGTCACAATTACAATTAAATACAAACGTGTACAGATTGAGCAGTTCATTCAATAAAACAATCAGTCTCACAGTCCCATCTGATTTAAAATAGCCCACTATCAAACCACACACACTCAGCACACATACATTCCTAGTATTCACACTCAGATAATCAGTGCTACAGGTTTGTTGTGCTTAGTGTGCACACAATCGAATGTGCAACTCTTGCCGCTGACCACTAGATGGTGCTCACTGACTACAAAGCTAACTTGCATGTCTTCATTCTCTGAATTGGTGATTCTCAAACTTTTTGCCTTAAGAATCCCCCTCAGAAACGGCCTGTAACAAGTGTCACCCAGACTAAAACAAATTAGAAAACTCAATTAGAACTAAATAAAGAGGGATTAGTTAAGCTGGTTTAACTCGAGACTTGGTAGAAACGAGGGAAACAAACATGAAAAGACCTGCAGAAAAGATACTGACTACAGCAGCTTATACCGAAGTACTTATACACCGTAGTCGAGCAGCATAAGCACAAAAAGGGAATTAGGCCAGAGCACTACAGTGACACACTTTACATTGAAAGCTGGTACCTATGGAATTCATCAAGTGCACCAGCAAATCAGGTGTTTTCTACTCCTGAGAAAGGGCTGCAGTCTTTTTAAACCGAGATGTGGCTCACAGTGGCAACTATGTCCTTTCTATTACAGAGAGGAAAGTATTTATACACAATTAGTGGTGGAGTTTAAAGAATGAGCTTTACTTACTTTTCAGAGTAGGTGTCTGTACGCTCTACTTTTTTAAAAGACTTTAAACTTTTTTAAATTAGCAATACTACTTTAACACATTTATGCACATATTACATTTTTTGCATTTCAAGCAAACAGAGAGGAATAGAGGAAAGTTACTTCTGATGACCAAAAATCTGGAAAATTCTGTATGAATTACTTCATACACATTTGAGGGGGCACTTCAATACTTTTACTTCAGTACTTTTTAATGTGATACCTTTACTTTTACTTGAGTATTTACTTTTTTTTACCATAAAAAAATCAGTTTTACATCATCATCCTGAGTGGTCCTGATGCCGTCGTTGCCGACAGGAATGCTCTACATGATCCTTTCAGAGATAAGGTGGAAGGTGAGATGTAATATTGACTTATGGTAATGCGCACAATTGCATAGTGATAACAAATACATAACTGTTCTGACAAGCTCAAATATAGATAAGTGGAAACGGAACACTCCTGGACGAACGAGGGATTACACCGGGTAGATAAGGATGACTATTTTTACATTCCATTCTAATAACATAACTGCCAGGACATTCCACCGGTCTAATATATGCTCTGCACTCTCTTCTAGCCCTATGTCATCAACCATGTGAAACTTCCTCTCCATGGTTACTCAATTACAAGCACTGTCACAGTTTGCACACTAGAGCTCGGAAGGAATTTGTTAAATACAGTAATTGATTGTTTTTCCCCCAAACTTTTATTTACTTTTCTGCTTTCTATGGAATGTACAGTATTTCTGTGGAACGTATCTATATGTTAGTTTTTTTACATTCTATCCTGAGCTCTATTCTATGTGGCATTCACGTTCTGGATTTTGATTTCATAATCTCGGTGGACATGATGGTGGACACGATGGTGGACATGAAGATGGACATGATGGTGGCAACGATAATGGACATGATGGTGGACATGATGGTGGACATGATGGTGGACACGATGGTGGACATGAAGATGGACATGATGGTGGCAACGATAATGGACATGATGGTGGACATGATGGTGGACACGATGGTGGACATGAAGATGGACATGATGGTGGCAACGATAATGGACATGATGGTGGACATGATGGTGGACATGATGGTGGACATGATGGTGGACATGATGGTGGACACGATGGTGGTGGACATGATGGTGGACACGATGGTGGACACGATGGTGGACATGAAGATGGACATGATGGTGGCAACGATAATGGACATGATGGTGGACATGATGGTGGACATGATGGTGGACACGATGGTGGTGGACATGATGGTGGACACGATGGTGGACACGATGGTGCGGGGAGCACGGCGGGTGCGGGGGGGGTCAATTACTTGGAAATTGGGTTTATTAAGGCGACATTTCTTGTTATTCTGCCTCTTTAACTGCCCCTATGATGATAAAAAGAACAAGACCGTTTACGTCGCCTGGATCGGCGTCACCGGGGCCCCATCCTGGAGCCAGGCCTGGGATGGGTGCTCGATGGCGAGCGCCTGGAGGCCGGGTCTTACCCCACAGGGCCCGGCCGGGCACAGCCCGGAGGAGCGACGTGAGGCCGCCCTCCCGTGGGCCCACAACCCGCCGGAGGATCCATAAGGGGCCGGTGCAAAGAGATCTGGGCGGCAGTCGACGGCAGGGGCCTCGGCGACCAGATCTCCAGACACAGAGACTAACTCTGGGGACATGGAATGTCACCTCGCTGGGGGGGAAAGAGCCTGAGCTTGTGCGGGAGGTCGAGCGATATCGACTAGATATAGTCGGCCTCACCTCCACGCACAGTTTGGGCTCTGGAACCCGTCTCCTTGAGAGGGGCTGGACGCTCAACTTCTCTGGTGTTGCCCGCGGGGAGAGGCGGCGGGCTGGTGTGGGCTTGCTTATAGCCCCCAGCTCAACCGCCACGTGTTGGAGTTCACCCCGGTGGACGAGAGGGTCGCGTCCCTTCGCCTTCGGGTGAGGGACAGGTCTCTCACTGTTGTGGCGGCCTACGGGCCGAACAGCAGTGCAGAGTACCCGGCCTTCTTGGAGTCCTTGGGAGGGGTACTGGACAGTGCACCGACCGGGGACTCAATTGTTCTACTGGGGGACTTCAACGCCCACGTGGGCAATGACAGTGACACCTGGAGAGGTGATCGGGAAGAACGGCTTCCCCGATCTGAACCCGAGCGGTGTTCAGTTATTGGACTTCTGTGCTAGCCACGGATTGTCCATAACGAACACCATGTTCAAGCACAAGGGTGTCGATCAGTGCACCCTTTGTGGATCTGGAGAAGGCTTTCGACCGTGTCCCTCGGGGTGTCTTTTGGGGGGTGCTCTGGGAGTACGGTGTCCGGGGCCCTTTGCTCAGGGCTGTCCGGTCCCTGTATGACCGGAGCAGGAGCTGTGTTGGCATTGCCGGCAGTAAGTCAGACCTGTTCCCAGTGCATGTTGGACTCCGCCAGGGCTGCCCTTTGTCACCGGTTCTGTTCATAGTTTTTATGGACAGAATTTCTAGGCGCAGTCAGGGGTCGGAGGGTGTCCGGTTTGGGGACCACAGGATCTCATCTCTGCTGTTTGCAGACGATGTTGTCCTGATGGCTCCATCAAACCCGGACCTGCAGCATGCACTGGGACGGTTTGCAGCGAATCAGCACCTCCAAATCCGAGGCCATGGTTCTCGACCGGAAAAAGGTTGCTTGCCCTCTCCAGGTGGGTGGGGTGTCCTTGCCCCAAGTGGAGGAGTTCAAGTATCTCGGGGTCTTGTTCACGAGTGCGGGAAGGATGGAGCGTGAGATCGACAGGCGGATCGGTGCAGCGGCTGCAGTGATGCAGTCGCTGCATCGGACCGTTGTGGTGAAGAAGGAGTCGAAAGGCAAAGCTCTCAATTTACCGGTCGGTCTACGTTCCTACCCTCACCTATGGTCATGAGCTTTGGGTAGTGACCGAAAGGACAAAATCACAGATACAAGCGGTCGAAATGAGTTTCCTCCGCCGGGTGGCTGGGCGCTCCCTTAGAGATAAGGTGAGGAGCTTGGCCACAAGCTCGGAGTAGAGCCGCTGCTCCTCCACGTCGAGAGGAGCCAGCTGAGGTGGCTTCAGGCATGTCCCACCGGGAAGAGGCCCCGGGGAAGACCCAGGACATGCTGGAGAGACTATATCTCTCGGCTGGCCTGGGAACGCCTCGGGATCCCCCCGGAGGAGTTAGAGGAAGTGTCTGGGGAGGGAAGTCTGGGAGTCCCTGCTCAGACTGCTGCCCCCGCGACCCGGCCCCGGATAAAGCGGCAGAAAATGGATGGATGGATGCCTCTTTAACAGTGAGTTTTATTTTAGTTTTTTTTATTAAGAATGTTTTGGCCCGTAGGCTTTATAAGACAGGAAAGGCAGGTGTGAAATGGGGGTGAGAGAGAAGGGAGGACATGCGGTAAATCGTCTTGAGTCTGGATTCGAACTCACGACACTGCGGCCGACTGCACCTGGAAGTGTGGTTAGTCTAATTAAAAGTGTGGTTAGTCTAATTACTGCATGCACACAGCAGTAATTAATATGCATATGTTCTTTTCACTGCTCATTTACAGGTCAATGTCAGTGCAGTAAACACTGGTACAGCCATGTTTACTTTACAGTAGCCAATGAGAGAACAGAGGCCATGTTTACAACGTTAGAATTTCACTATTTAAAGTGAACCAAAGAAACAAAGCATCAAAATGGACACATTACAACACTCACCCCTTAGATCTCAACTCTTCACAAATAAGAGCTATTTTAATCCGGACTTCAAACGATTGTCCGTAGTGAATATAATCCGGCAAAAGCTCCACATTGACTCTTTGATCAAAAATAAGTCTTATGTTGTTGCTGGTCTGTGCTGAGGTTTATATCTATTATTGAGTTAGTAGCTGAGTTCAGGGTATTTAAATCCAGCACTGCCTAATATTATAATGATTTAAAGCCCTTTTAACTGAAAACAATCATGTCTTTGGAGTTCAATATTGACAACACTTTCTGATATTATTGGGACTATTTTGTAATTGTTTTTTTCACTTTAGTTTATTTTTACAAACAGAGAAGACGTTGAACTTTGTGTCAGTTTTTGTTTCATGTGGATAGGCCCAGTAATTTTGTTTGTTTTATAATGTGACTGGTCTGGCGCTGTTGTTGTTTTGCACTGTGACTGGTCAGGCGCTGTTGTTGTTGTTTTGCACTGTGACAGGTCAGGTGCTGTTGTTGTTGTTTTGCACTGTGACAGGTCAGGTGCTGTTGTTGTTGTTTTGCACTGTGACAGGTCAGGTGCTGTTGTTGTTGTTTTGCACTGTGACTGGTCAGGTGCTGTTGTTGTTGTTGTTTTGCACTGTGACAGGTCAGGCGCTGTTGTTGTTTTGCACTGTGACAGGTCAGGTGCTGTTGTTGTTGTTTTGCACTGTGACAGGTCAGGTGCTGTTGTTGTTGTTTTACACTGTGACAGGTCAGGTGCTGTTGTTGTTGTTGTTGTTGTTTTGCACTGTGACTGGTCAGGTGCTGTTGTTGTTTTGCACTGTGACAGGTCAGGTGCTGTTGTTGTTGTTTTGCACTGTGACAGGTCAGGTGCTGTTGTTGTTGTTTTGCACTGTGACTGGTCAGGTGCTGTTGTTGTTGTTGTTTTGCACTGTGACCGGTCAGGTGCTGTTGTTGTTGTTTTGCACTGTGACTGGTCAGGTGCTGTTGTTGTTGTTGTTTTGCACTGTGACTGGTCAGGTGCTGTTGTTGTTGTTTTGCACTGTGACTGGTCAGGTGCTGTTGTTGTTGTTGTTTTGCACTGTGACTGTTCAGGTCCTGTTGTTGTTGTTGTTGTTGTTGTTGTTGTTTTGCACTGTGACTGGTCAGGTGCTGTTGTTGTTGTTTTGCACTGTGACAGGTCAGGTGCTGTTGTTGTTGTTTTGCACTGTGACTGGTCAGGTGCTGTTGTTGTTTTGCACTGTGACATGTCAGGTGCTGTTGTTGTTGTTGTTTTGCACTGTGACCGGTCAGGTGCTGTTGTTGTTGTTTTGCACTGTGACTGGTCAGGTGCTGTTGTTGTTGTTGTTTTGCACTGTGACTGGTCAGGTGCTGTTGTTGTTGTTTTGCACTGTGACAGGTCAGGTGCTGTTGTTGTTGTTTTGCACTGTGACTGGTCAGGTGCTGTTGTTGTTGTTGTTTTGCACTGTGACTGGTCAGGTGCTGTTGTTGTTGTTTTGCACTGTGACTGGTCAGGTGCTGTTGTTGTTGTTGTTGTTTTGCACTGTGACTGTTCAGGTCCTGTTGTTGTTGTTGTTGTTGTTGTTGTTGTTTTGCACTGTGACTGGTCAGGTCCTGTTGTTGTTGTTGTTGTTGTTGTTTTGCACTGTGACTGGTCAGGTCCTGTTGTTGTTGTTTTGCACTGTGACTGGTCAGGTGCTGTTGTTGTTGTTTTGCACTGTGACTGGTCAGGTGCTGTTGTTGTTTTGCACTATGTCTGGTCAGGTGCTGTTGTTGTTGTTTTGTACTGTGACTGGTCAGGTGCTGTTGTTGTTGTTGTTGTTGTTTTGCACTGTGACTGGTCAGGTCCTGTTGTTGTTGTTTTGCACTGTGACTGGTCAGGTGCTGTTGTTGTTTTGCACTGTGACATGTCAGGTGCTGTTGTTGTTGTTGTTTTGCACTGTGACCGGTCAGGTGCTGTTGTGGTTGTTTTGCACTGTGACTGGTCAGGTGCTGTTGTTGTTGTTGTTTTGCACTGTGACTGGTCAGGTGCTGTTGTTGTTGTTTTGCACTGTGACTGGTCAGGTGCTGTTGTTGTTGTTGTTGTTGTTGTTTTGCACTGTGACTGGTCAGGTGCTGTTGTTGTTGTTGTTTTGCACTGTGACTGGTCAGGTCCTGTTGTTGTTGTTTTGCACTGTGACTGGTCAGGTGCTGTTGTTGTTGTTGTTTTGCACTGTGACTGGTCAGGTGCTGTTGTTGTTGTTTTGCACTGTGACTGGTCAGGTGCTGTTGTTGTTGCTGTTGTTTTGCACTGTGACTGGTCAGGTCCTGTTGTTGTTGTTGTTGTTGTTGTTTTGCACTGTGACTGGTCAGGTCCTGTTGTTGTTGTTGTTGTTGTTGTTTTGCACTGTGACTGGTCAGGTCCTGTTGTTGTTGTTTTGCACTGTGACTGGTCAGGTGCTGTTGTTGTTGTTTTGCACTGTGACTGGTCAGGTGCTGTTGTTGTTGTTTTGCACTGTGACTGGTCAGGTGCTGTTGTTGTTGTTGTTGTTGTTGTTGTTTTGCACTGTGACTGGTCAGGTCCTGTTGTTGTTGTTTTGCACTGTGACTGGTCAGGTGCTGTTGTTGTTGTTTTGTACTGTGACTGGTCAGGTGCTGTTGTTGTTGTTGTTGTTGTTTTGCACTGTGACTGGTCAGGTCCTGTTGTTGTTGTTTTGCACTGTGACTGGTCAGGTCCTGTTGTTGTTGTTGTTTTTGTTTTGCACTGTGACTGGTCAGGTCCTGTTGTTGTTGTTTTGCACTGTGACTGGTCAGGTCCTGTTGTTGTTGTTGTTTTTGTTTTGCACTGTGACTGGTCAGGTCCTGTTGTTGTTGTTGTTGTTGTTGTTTTGCACTGTGACTGGTCAGGTCCTGTTGTTGTTGTTGTTTTTGTTTTGCACTGTGACTGGTCAGGTCCTGTTGTTGTTGTTGTTTTGCACTGTGACTGGTCAGGTGCTGTTGTTGTTGTTGTTTTGCACTGTGACTGGTCAGGTGCTGTTGTTGTTTTGCACTGTGACAGGTCAGGTGCTGTTGTTGTTGTTTTGCACTGTGACAGGTCAGGTGCTGTTGTTGTTGTTTTGCACTGTGACTGGTCAGGTGCTGTTGTTGTTGTTGTTTTGCACTGTGACAGGTCAGGTGCTGTTGTTGTTGTTTTGCACAGTGACTGGTCAGGTGCTGTTGTTGTTGTTGTTTTGCACTGTGACAGGTCAGGCGCTGTTGTTGTTTTGCACTGTGACAGGTCAGGTGCTGTTGTTGTTGTTTTGCACTGTGACAGGTCAGGTGCTGTTGTTGTTGTTTTACACTGTGACAGGTCAGGTGCTGTTGTTGTTGTTGTTGTTGTTTTGCACTGTGACTGGTCAGGTGCTGTTGTTGTTTTGCACTGTGACAGGTCAGGTGCTGTTGTTGTTGTTTTGCACTGTGACAGGTCAGGTGCTGTTGTTGTTGTTTTGCACTGTGACTGGTCAGGTGCTGTTGTTGTTTTGCACTGTGACATGTCAGGTGCTGTTGTTGTTGTTGTTTTGCACTGTGACCGGTCAGGTGCTGTTGTTGTTGTTTTGCACTGTGACTGGTCAGGTGCTGTTGTTGTTGTTGTTTTGCACTGTGACTGGTCAGGTGCTGTTGTTGTTGTTTTGCACTGTGACAGGTCAGGTGCTGTTGTTGTTGTTTTGCACTGTGACTGGTCAGGTGCTGTTGTTGTTGTTGTTTTGCACTGTGACTGGTCAGGTGCTGTTGTTGTTTTGCACTGTGACTGGTCAGGTGCTGTTGTTGTTGTTGTTGTTTTGCACTGTGACTGTTCAGGTCCTGTTGTTGTTGTTGTTGTTGTTTTGCACTGTGACTGGTCAGGTCCTGTTGTTGTTGTTGTTGTTTTGCACTGTGACTGGTCAGGTCCTGTTGTTGTTGTTTTGCACTGTGACTGGTCAGGTGCTGTTGTTGTTGTTTTGCACTATGTCTGGTCAGGTGCTGTTGTTGTTGTTTTGTACTGTGACTGGTCAGGTGCTGTTGTTGTTGTTGTTGTTGTTTTGCACTGTGACTGGTCAGGTCCTGTTGTTGTTGTTTTGCACTGTGACTGGTCAGGTGCTGTTGTTGTTTTGCACTGTGACATGTCAGGTGCTGTTGTTGTTGTTGTTTTGCACTGTGACCGGTCAGGTGCTGTTGTTGTTGTTTTGCACTGTGACTGGTCAGGTGCTGTTGTTGTTGTTGTTTTGCACTGTGACTGGTCAGGTGCTGTTGTTGTTGTTTTGCACTGTGACTGGTCAGGTGCTGTTGTTGTTTTGCACTGTGACTGGTCAGGTGCTGTTGTTGTTGTTGTTGTTGTTTTGCACTGTGACTGGTCAGGTGCTGTTGTTGTTGTTGTTTTGCACTGTGACTGGTCAGGTCCTGTTGTTGTTGTTTTGCACTGTGACTGGTCAGGTGCTGTTGTTGTTGCTGTTGTTTTGCACTGTGACTGGTCAGGTCCTGTTGTTGTTGTTGTTGTTGTTTTGCACTGTGACTGGTCAGGTCCTGTTGTTGTTGTTGTTGTTGTTGTTGTTTTGCACTGTGACTGGTCAGGTCCTGTTGTTGTTGTTTTGCACTGTGACTGGTCAGGTGCTGTTGTTGTTGTTTTGCACTGTGACTGGTCAGGTGCTGTTGTTGTTGTTTTGCACTGTGACTGGTCAGGTGCTGTTGTTGTTGTTTGTTGTTGTTGTTTTGCACTGTGACTGGTCAGGTCCTGTTGTTGTTGTTTTGCACTGTGACTGGTCAGGTGCTGTTGTTGTTGTTTTGTACTGTGACTGGTCAGGTGCTGTTGTTGTTGTTGTTGTTTTGCACTGTGACTGGTCAGGTCCTGTTGTTGTTGTTTTGCACTGTGACTGGTCAGGTCCTGTTGTTGTTGTTGTTTTTGTTTTGCACTGTGACTGGTCAGGTCCTGTTGTTGTTGTTTTGCACTGTGACTGGTCAGGTCCTGTTGTTGTTGTTGTTTTTGTTTTGCACTGTGACTGGTCAGGTCCTGTTGTTGTTGTTGTTGTTGTTGTTGTTTTGCACTGTGACTGGTCAGGTCCTGTTGTTGTTGTTGTTTTTGTTTTGCACTGTGACTGGTCAGGTCCTGTTGTTGTTGTTGTTTTGCACTGTGACTGGTCAGGTCCTGTTGTTGTTGTTGTTTTGCACTGTGACTGGTCAGGTGCTGTTGTTGTTTTGCACTGTGACTGGTCAGGTGCTGTTGTTGTTGTTGTTTTTGTTTTGCACTGTGACTGGTCAGGTCCTGTTGTTGTTGTTTTGCACTGTGACTGGTCAGGTCCTGTTGTTGTTGTTTTGCACTGTGACTGGTCAGGTCCTGTTGTTGTTGTTGTTTTTGTTTTGCACTGTGACTGGTCAGGTCCTGTTGTTGTTGTTTTGCACTGTGACTGGTCAGGTGCTGTTGTTGTTGTTTTGCACTGTGACTGGTCAGGTGCTGTTGTTGTTGTTTTGCACTGTGACTGGTCAGGTGCTGTTGTTGTTGTTGTTGTTGTTGTTTTGCACTGTGACTGGTCAGGCGCTGCTGTTGTTTCGCACTGTGACTGGTCAGTGCTCTAGTTTTATGAGCAAAATGCAGTTTTTGATTCCTAAAAGGGAATTGCAGACGAGTGGTATGGGATTACTAGAATTAGGTACAGGTAGAACAACGTCAATGGAAAAAAAATGAATAGACTTGAAGCAGTTCTGTAGCATAATCCTGATCTTGTTGCAGATCCGTAGTACTGTCCCCATGTAGCAGAACATGCCCACGTCCCAAGCTCAGAGTCCAGCTGAGACTCAGGGTGTCAGTTCCTCTGGTTTACGGACCATTGTCAGTAGCAAAATATAACATACTATATAACAGCCCATGTAAAGGGAGGTGCAAATAACATTAGACTATATTTAATGTATTTAACTGTTTGATTGCTGTTGACTGTTAAAAGTGATCTTTTTTTAGAGTCTAATGTTTTACCACAATATGATGTGAAGTGTTGGGAGGCAAGTTTATTGAGAGCACAAGAGCCTGAGATTATTACATCCAGAATGTACTGCAAAATGTACTGTTTACAGCTTTCAATTGACTGAAATACCGCCCAACAAGCAAACTACTGAATATGTTTTTGTGTTCGGTGTATGAGGGCGACCTTCACATGCCCAGTGTATTGTGGCCATATCCTCATATTGGAATCCACAGCTTCTCTAGTTAACACACAAACACATACTTATGGTCAGCTTCTGTCATATTCTGAGTGAGAGACAAGCTTCTGTCAGGCAGATTTAACCAGTAATCATTATCAGTAATGTGGGATAATTTAGAAGAAACAGATGATTTAGTCACCTAAATTGTGATAAAAGTTCAATTGTGATCTAGTCTTTATCATTTGTTTGGCACACCACCCACCCGTAATGCCAAGTCCAAACAGAACCACCCCACATCGTCTTGGAACTCAAACCCATGACCTTCTTGCTACGAGGCGAGAGTGCTAATCACTCTGCCGCAGTGCTATGCCGCCCCTTTCTTTTCTGTGTGTTCTGCTTCTTAATACTTCTAGTTGGATTACTTGTTTACTACTTCTGGATGCTGATGGCAATGTGTGAACCAGCCACGAGGATTAGCCAGGTCAAGGTGCACAAACACGGCTTTGTTTCTTTGTACCGGAGTTGGACTTATTCTTCCTCCAGAGACGCAGCAGATGTACAGAACGCTCGCAGACAAAACATCAACTAAAGTCTCGACAAATTGACTTCATACAATGCAGGGTTTTCACAAACACCAGCAGGCTCTTTCTGTTTTGGTGGAACAACATTTCTTCTCTTCACAGTACCACAGAAGAAAATTAGAATTGAACTATAATTGAAGTTTTGAATCACAAACTTAACGTACAAAGTTGTGTATGTAACATTTTTGGCCATATGCGCGCTTTATAAATGAGACTCTAGGAATGTTGTGAAGCTATTTTTCAAAATAAGAGAAAATGAAAATCCACTGCTTGATACAGTGAAATGCGACTATGGAAAGTTGGGGCTTATTAAATCTGTATCTTTAATAAGTCAATGGAAGTGAATGGCCACACTTCTATTACAAAGCTGTTTTAGATAAATGTTGCAATTTAAAATGTTTTTTTTTTTTAGAATAATGATCTATTGTAGTGGGAAAAAATAATAATAACATATTTTTTTCCCCATTTACACAGGGCCACCTCACTGAACAAAAATGTGTGCCTTCTGCTGGTGTAGCGTGTCAAGATTCAAAGATTTTAAACTAGATTTTGGTACTAAGAGTTTACTCGATTCTCGATACTGATTTCGATACCCCTCTAATAAAAAATAATGTACAATTCAAAAAAAAAAATCAACTTAACATTTAAAAAAAGCTATTAGAGCTTTATTATTACAGCTTTGTTTTGTTGCTTTTGTATATGATTTGTCTTTATTATCTTATATTATCTTGCATTTGTCGTCTGTTAATAAATCCTATTAATAAATAGTCCACGTTCAGAATTGAGATTGGTCTATACAAGGCAGGTCAAGTCAATCCTGCCCTTCTTTAAGTATTAAGGATATAATGGCTTCTTCCAAATATGAGCTTTTGTAAGGGCCCATTTAGAAGTTGAAAAAAGCAAACAGTGTGTCTATTTTTCATATTTCTTGTAAGGCCAGGTCATTAATCCTACCTCTTATCTTTTTAATTTCCTGTAGCATTTGAGGATTCTTGTTTTCGGGATGTTTAGCTTCCGATATGTTTAGTTTGTTCTGTAAATTGATTGAGTCCTGTTTCTTTTTGGCCAAGGCAACAGCAATTACCCTGCACCTCAAAACTGCCTTAAGGTTAAGGTTAAGCATTAAATCTTCAAAGTGTTTTTTTTTTTGTTTCTGTCCAGGGCTACAGTGATATAAACAGGGAGATCTATTGTACCTTTGTCTTACTCACACAGAAATATCACATCTTCCCAGGTGAACTCGTAATATAGATGGACAAATTCAGTGGATTTGACCGCAGCGCGACTAACCTAAGCAGCCAACATCTGGTCATGGTTTTAGACAATAACTCATCACAAAATAATAGTATTTGCTTTGAATAAACATTGATGTCTTGCCATTGTTTTGATTAAGCTCAAAATTATTCCAAAATCAGATGAGTAATCTAATTTCAATACTGCATGTAGAATCTGATTTTAGATTGATTCTATACTTTTGTGGTGACCTTGTGGAGACATTGCTGTGCTAAATTACGTTCACTTCTTTATATACCTATACATGTATACATATTTTTTAAGGTGTCAAGTAAATAGTTTTATATGAATGGTGAGGTGAACCCAAAACCGCTTCACAAAAATCTTGACATAATGTATGTATGTGTTTAACCATAACTTTTTGATGTGAAAATCTAATACAAAACATAAACAAAAACTATTTCATATGCCATACATACACCATAGAGTAATTATTAAGGTAATGTGCCTTTTGTGACATGTACCTTTGTGAAGAACAAACGCGTGCCCTCTGTTAGCGGATAATCCCATCTCCCATTGCTCTGCTCTGCGCTCCCAAAAATAGCAGGAGCTGGAGGTGTAAGAAGGCCAAGCGACCAGTTTTTGTCATGCACCAGTGCTCTAAACGTCACTGCGAGAGCTTCCACACGATTATGCCCCTTCCATAAACTGTCTGTGTGATGTCATGGAGGTTGCAGTGTTATGCAGCTAATGTTGAATGTTGACCGCAATAAACTGAAAGGTAGTTAAAGCGTTGTGATGCTAGCAGGACAATCTTCCACTACGGTTTGTGCTCGAGGCTGAATGATGTCCTCCAACGGTGAATCAGAACATAACTACCACATCATTTATGTCCAGCTGCATATGTGGAACTGAGTCAGAGGCAAAAGAGGAAACACAGAATTAGACTTAAGAGGGCAAGACACAGCCCTGGGGGATGGCATCTATATTTCTTTCAAACACACTATTTTGTGTAAAGCTATTGGCATCATTATGAGATTATGTAGAATAAAGGTCTATAGTTATTTTTGATCGAGTTAACTATGACATTGTATCTATAAGTCAAAACTTTTAAAAATGAAAACCCCATTGTGTGAAACTGGACGTTTAATTTGTTGTCACATAAATTCATAAAGAATTCTGAGACATTGACAGTGAAATTCCTCAAATTAAGTAATATACCAAATTTGCCATGCAAGTCATATTTTAGAAGGCAAGAGAGGACTTGGATTTGCAGATGGTATAATGTCCTTTTGCTGCTCTTCAGTGCAAGGATCAGTCTTAAATGAAAGTAGAAAGAAGCTGAGGCAATCAAAAAAAGTCAACAAGATCTTCAAAAGCCTTTATTATCATATGGCAGATAGGAATGAAATAACGCCAACGCAATCCGGCCTTTTGGCTGATTATTCGCCAGTTATTTTAGTGAAGTAATTTGCTGTGACTTTAATTATGTTTTCATGTAAAATATTGTACCTGCCATATTTATGAAACAAATTAAATCTTGCACCAAAGACAGTTGGCCTTAATGTTTCTCTGCGCTGATCTGTATTATGAGTTAAAAGTTGTGTTTTCATGGACATTGAGGTCATATTTAACTTACAATATACATGTCAGTGTAAATTCTCATTCATTTTCCATTGTAGAAAAAAGATTCAGTTGTTGAATCATCTGGACACTTTTTTTTTTTTTTTTAGAAAAACAAGACTCATTCAAAAGTCATTCTCAATCTACAGATACTTGAGTTCTCAGACCAAATCCGTAGGTTGAGAATGACTCTTGGATGAGTCCAAACATCTCGTCTAAAACAGCATCTTCTTCAATTAAAATAAACATGTCAGTAAAAGAAACTGTCAGCATATTGCATGTAGTTTGTCCACATATGTGTTGCCATAGTAAGAGACCAACATTTGTGCACTTGTGAAGAAGCAATAAAACAACAATAAATAAACATGGAGGCACCGAGGCTGTTCTTTATTTATTGGAAAAGACAGTGCAGAGTCTTCCCTGCTGTATTCACTACTGTCCCCAGTGGTTAGCACGTACAGCTCGGTTAGCACGTACAGTGGTTAGCACGTACAGCTCGGTTAGCACGTACAGTGGTTAGCAGTGGTTAGCACGTACAGCTCGGTTAGCACGTACAGTGGTTAGCACGTACAGCTCGGTTAGCACGTACAGTGGTTAGCAGTGGTTAGCACGTACAGCTCGGTTAGCACGTACAGTGGTTAGCACGTACAGCTCGGTTAGCACGTACAGTGGTTAGCAGTGGTTAGCACGTACAGCTCGGTTGCTACACATCCAAGCTCTGGGCATACGGACCATGTACCAAATGACAGAAAGAAGCCTCCATGTGTATCCCTATGCTTTTGGAGCTGTAAGAATAAACATACAATGATTGCAATATATTCATAAAAATAAATCACATCAATATATACAATCACAATAAAGTTGCAATTAATATGGAAATTTAAATGTCTACTTTTTACAAACAAATCAGATAAACAAATACAACTAAATAACATTGTCCCGACCAGTTATTTTTGTTCTTCCTTTATATTCATGGGAAGTGTCTCTGCAGTTATTACACTGCAGCACAAACATTTTCATGTCACACCAGCTGCAATTCAAATATCAACGCATGCTGTACAAAAATCTTCAAGTGTAATCTACTTCACAGATCTACCTATCCGTCCCAAAGCAAATTTGGACTATTTTGGCATGAAGTAACTGACAAACTTTAGCAGCCGGATCAATTGTTTTGGCAAGCTAAAGGGCAGCTTCTCCATCAAAGGGCCCAGTGTCTGTGCAGGTCTGTGGCTCTGGCTGTGGCTTGATGAAAAGGTCACACTGTGGGAGTCTGTGTCACAACAAGGAGACACCTGGAACCAGCAAGCTTCAAAAACACTGCTTATATAATATCCCATGAGTCATACCCATTTTAGACATGAATAAAGATATACAGTACATAGGTTACAATACTGAGCTAAAAACTGACAAATACCATCAAACAATTGGGCTTAAAGAAAAAATAATATGCTTTAATTTGGTACATAATTGGTTCTTACAATTTTGTGCGACTTGGGTGATCACTGGGTCACACTGCTCGACCATTCTGCCAGTCTTTACTGCAGTGTTTCATAGGAGCATGCAGCAGATTTTTACATACATTGGTAATAAACGGTAACTCTTTTCTACCTTCAAGACGCTCAAAGCGCTTTGCATCAAGGAACCACACATAATCGAGATTCAAACTGCCGACCTTTGGATCAGAGGACAAATATGCTGAGCTAACACCGCCCCACGGAAGATTTTGATTTGTGAAAATTTGTAAAAGCAAATCGTTGAACCCTATGTGTGTATCATGTGAAGTCTGATTTTTCTTTTTTAATTTTCACATGCCTCAAATGCGGGTTAAGTGAGGATTACACACACATACAAGAACCAATTAAACACTATTATAACATGTTTATGAGCTACTAAAAGTCTATTTTACAAGTCCTTTAACAATGTATTATTCTTTACATCAAATCAGAGCTGGTTTTAGCAGTTTATTAAGTGCCGTCTCTTCCTGTCTCTGTCAGCATGTCCTAAATATGAACCCCTTGTATGTCTCCATAGCAAACAGGCATCTTTGATTATGCATAGTGGACAATTATCCCACTCTCTTCTCCTTCAGTGACCACTTTGCCTCGGCGATGCCTCGGTGGATGAATGCAATATTAATGAACACATTTCTGCCAAGATGCTTGTTAGCGCTTGGGTCGAATAGTATGGATCGCTTTCAACTCGGCCTCAGTTTGTCAGCCTGGAGAAGGGAATTGAACCATTACCCAAAGATTGTGGGTGGTCAGCCGTAAGATACACGGACATGAATACAGATAAATAGATCTACTTCTCATGGATCGGTGTCAAAATAAGAACACCACCAGGGACGCTGTAATATTGGATTTTCTTGGACGATCATTAAAAAGCCGTCTGAAATCGGGGTGGAAATGGACATTACGATGCAAGAAGCAGCAGAGGCGCAGAGTGGGTTCAAACTTCACACTGAGCACGTTTGTTGTTGCGTCTCAGGTAAGGTAGGCAAATGTATTGAAAATTAGCAAAGATTAAATCATTATATTAGATTAATCGATATCAAATCAAATTAGAATCGAATCTAGATACTCATTTGAACAAGTATTGATACTGAAAAAGGACATAAACCTGTTCTCAAATCATTTAAGATTAGAATGATCTTGATCTACTACCTCCCTTGGGCCACGAAGACCACAACTGTGTGTATCTCATGCCCACATACAGGACTGTTCTGAAGAAGGAAAAGGTCGCTACAAAGGACATAAAAATTGGACAGAAGTGTCTGTGCAGTGTCTACAGGCCTGTTTCGACTGTACTAACTGGGATATGTTCATAGAGGCATGTGGGGGAGATTTAGATCAGTTAGCCGATGTAACCTGTTCTTATGCCGCATTCTGTAGAGACATGATTATACCGTGTAAAAGAGTAAAAATCTACTCTAATAACAAGCCATGGGTCACAAAATCTGTCAAATCTAGCATCCAAGCTAAGAAACATGCCTTCAAACATGGGATTGCCTCTGAATTGTACAGCGCCACTAGAGATATGAAAATTGAAATTCTAAGGGCTAAACAGGATTATAAAACAACTCCGGAAAATAAAATGGCTGCAAATAACTTGGGCTCAGCCTGGTCAAGTATGAAGACCATCGCAGGCACGAGCAACTCAAAGAAAACAATCACCGTCACTTTCGAGGGTTTTGATACAGATTTTAACCTTGCAAACAATCTTAATTTCTTTTCAAGATTTGACACTTATGATTTCAGTAAAGATGTAAAGGATCTTAGTAATAAATTAGCTGACCGGAATCAAAATGGAAAATGGAACCGGAAAATGTTAAAAAAGGTATTCTCTGCAACAAATTCAAATAAAAGCTATAGACCTGATAATATCTGTGGTAAACTGCTTAGGTTCTGTTCTAAAGAACTCTGCCCAAAACAAACATGTCCCAAAATGCTGGAAGGATGCAGTAGTTGTCCCAGTTCCCAAAACCAGCCGCCCCCAAGTACTGAATGATTTTAGGCCTATTGCACTGACATCTATTGTCATGAAAACTTTTGAAAAACTAGTGAGGAATGAAATCCTAAAAAAGATGGAGTCTGATATTGACCAATTCCAGTTTGCTTACAGGCCACACAGAGGTGTTGAGGATGCCACGGTCACTTTGATGAACATGCTTTTTAAACATCTGGAAGGAAAGGGAACACATGCTAAGCTTTTATTTATAGATTTCTCTTCAGCTTTTAACACAATCCAACCCCACATTTTAACAGAAAGACTCCTAGAGCAATTTGATTTGAGTCACAATCTTGTTGGCTGGGTTTTAGATTTTTTAACTAATAGGACACAAAGAGTGCGAGTCAATAGAGTACTGTCTGACCAGATCTGTTCCTCCACTGGCCCTCCTCAGGGCTGTGTTCTGTCCCCTCTCCTGTTCATTCTCTACACCAACATGTGCCGCAGCAGCAGGGAAGACAGATTTATACTAAAGTATGCAGATGACTCTCATTGTGAACCTGCTTCAAGGGAACGAAACGAGTCATGGTCCAGTTGTCCAGGATTTTGTAGATTGGTGTGACAAGTCCTTTTTACAGATGAACATCTTCAAAACCAAAGACATGAATATAGATTTTAGGAAACTCCCGAGGACTAAGGAACTTACCTGCATAAAAGGTCAGACAGTGGAGTGTGTAAATCATTATAAATATCTTGGGACTATCATCGATAACAAACTAAACTTTGAGGCAAACTGTGAAGCCATGTACAAAAAGGGGAACCAGCGTTTTCTGGAAACTGTCCTCCTTCCACATAGACAGAACAATGCTCACTATGTTCTACCGCTGCTTCATTGAATCAGTCATCTCCTTCAGCCTGGTGTCTTGGTTCAGCAACCTACCCTTAAAAAATAAGAACTCCCTTAACCAAATTGTGAGGTGGGCTAGTAGGCTGATTGGATTGGAGAGCCACAGCTGAACCCAGAATCCCTCCTCACTAGATAGCTACAGAGGCTCGTTGGGTCCATCTTAGAAGACGGATCCCATCCACTAAATGCTGAATTTCAGCTTCTTCCATCAGGCCGCAGGTACATAATGCCTCTGTGCAAAACGAAGATATACAGGGGCAGTTTTGTTCCCTCAGTTATTAAAATACTAAATAGCCAGACTGCACAGCCCTCTTAACCTATTTATCTATTTATCTATGATGGCTTTTACTCTGTATTTTATCCGCTGTATTCTGACACTATAACTATATATATATATATATATATATATATATATATATATATATATATATATATATATATATATATATATATATATATATATATATATATATATATATATCTATTTTGTCACTGCCCGTTTTCTGTCAATGTCATTAATGTTGTCTATGTGTGTGTGAGCAGCCCACTCTTTTTACCTGCAACCAAATCTACCCTCGTACAAATAAAGTTACCTTACCTTACCTTGCCTTACCTTACCACTACCACTACTACCACTACTACTTGGTAACATTAAAGCCATAAAGTGTCAAAATACTATTTGTCTTCTACATTTGACACATCCTTCAATGTTGCTGGAGAAACTTGTCATGAGCCGTGGTCAGGAGTACCTAGCTGGGGAATTAGACTATTATTATTAACAAGAAGAAATCCATTCAAACACAAGGAGAGCATGCAAACGTCACACAAAGAAAGTGTTTAGGGAATCTAACCCACACATTAACTGCCACATGACTGTTAAAGCGATTGTTTGTGAAAGGCAGGGCATTGTTAAAACATGATTGTTTCTCGGCCTCAACTAAATAACAAATAAACCACATAAAAAGTGCAAAAAAGTTGTTTGGTTTTCTCATTAGCACTAGCCTTACATCTGAGGGGGATTATTTTCCCATGTTTCCCCGTGCCTGTATATGCTACGCTTACATAATTAATAACTCCAAAGTTGGAAATTTGCATCTTGGAATCAAACAAAACCAAGAGATCAAAGCAGTACTTTTCCTTTTGTTGCAGTGTAGCTTATAAGAATAGAAAGACTGCACAGAGAACGGATACTATATTTTATTATGTCCAGTGGAATATTCTAGACATCCAGGGCATCCGCTTACATCCATTCATTCTTTAAGATAAGATAAGATGAGATAAGATAATCCTTTATTGTCCCACATGGGGAAATTTCATTGGTGCAACGCAGGTAGATACAGAGGGAGATACAGAAGAAAAGAACAGATCACTTATAAACAAAAACTCCTATAGACAAACCCTCCCATTTCCCAACAAGGGATGGAGGGGAAAAATAATAAAGATAAAAATGAATAAATACCATTGCATGTGATCACGACAGTAATTGCACATGAATTGCACATGAATTGCACAGTAATTGCACATGAATCACGACAGTAATTGCACAGTAGGACTTGCAGTATTTGTTATAAAGTCTGACAGCAGCAGGAAGGAAAGACCTGCGAAACCTCTCCTTCACACAGCGAGGGTGGATCAGTCTCTCACTGAAGCTGCTCTCCAGAGTGGACAGAGTGTCCTGCAGGGGGTGGCACTCATGTTCCAGCATAGATGTGAATCTAGCCAGGACCCTTCTGTCCCCCACCACCTGCACCGAGTCCAGAGTGCAGCCCAGGACGGAGCTGGACTTCTTGATGACTTTGTCCAGCTTCTTCCTCTCCCTCTCTGTGATGCTGCTGCTCCAGCAGGCCACACCGTACAGGAGGGCTGATGCCACCACAGAGTCATAGAAGGTCTTCAGGAGTGGCCCTGTCACTCCAAAAGACCTGAGTCTCCTCAGGAGGTAGAGCCGACTCTGGCTCTTCCTGTACAGTGCGTCTGTGTTGTGAGTCCAGTCCAGTTTGTTGTTCAGATGAACACCCAGGTACTTGTATGAGACCACTCTCTCAATGTCCCTTCCCTGGATGTTCACTGGTGAGGGGGCAGTGGGGTGGCGTCTGCGGAAGTCCACCACCATCTCCTTGGTCTCCCCCGCGTTGATGAGGAGGTGGTTCCGCTGACACCAGTCCACAAAGTCCTGCGCCAGTCCCCTGTACTCCGCATCATCGTCGTCTGTGATGAGTCCGATGATGGCAGATGATGGCAGAGTCGTCAGAGAACTTTGTTTCGTGTCTGAAGTCTGCAGTGTAAAGGGTGAAGAGAAAGGGCGCAAGGACAGTGCCCTGGGGCGCCCCCACACTGCAGGTCCGAGTGTCAGACACACAGTCCCTGGCTCTCACAAACTGGGGTCGGTCTGTGAGGTAGTCCAGGATCCACTGTGTCAGGTCATACTCCACACCAGCAGTCTCCAGCTTGTCCCTCAGGAGCAGCGGCTGGATGGTGTTGAAGGCGCTGGAAAGATCGAAGAACAGGATCCTCACAGAGCTGCCAGGCTTTCTTTTCCAGGTGAGAGAGAGAGCGGTGCAGCAGGGAGATGACGGCGTCCTCCACTCCGATGCCAGGCCGGTATGCAAACTGCAGCGGGTCCATGGCTGAGCTCACTGTGGAGCGGAGGTGGTCCAGGACCAGCCGCTCCAGTGTCTTCATCAGGTGTTGAGGTCAGCTGTTGAGGTCTTTGGCGCGCAGTGTCTTGGGCACAGGTACCAGACAGGAGGTCTTCCAGACTTGTGGTACCACCCTCAGCTTCAGTCTCATGTTGAAGACATGCTCCATAACTCCACACAGTTCATCTGCGCAGGACTTAAGGAGCCTGGGCCTGATGCCGTCAGGTCCTGCTGCCTTCCTCACTTTAATCCTCTTCAGCTCACCCCTCACCTAAGCTGCTGTGACAGTCAGTGGTTGGCAGGGGGACTGTGTGCTGGGGGATGGGTGAGTCCAGGCGAAGTGGGGAGCTGATGGTCCGGGGCGCAGAAGTGAAGAGGAACGGATGCAGGGCATTGTCCAGCTGTGGAAGAGGGAGCATGCAGCTGTGCAGGGGGAGGGGCGGGTGACCGATCAAATCTCAAGAAGTGAGCATTAAATCGTTCACCCACTGTAGATCCCCCTCTGTCTGGGCAGGGGGGATTTTGAAGCCCGAGATGGTTTTCAGGCTTCTCCACACTCCCTAAATGTTCTTCTGCTGCAGCTGCTCCTCCATCCTCCTCTTGTAGCCGGCTTCCGCCTGCCTGATCTTCCTCCTCAGCTCCTTCTGCACAGTCCTCAGCTCCTAGTTGTTACCTGACCTGAAGGCTCTCTTCTTCTCCTTCAGCAGAGCCTTCAGTTCACGGTTAATCCATGGCTTGTTGTTTGGAAAACACCGCACCGTCCGGGAGGGAACAATGTTCTCAAAACAGAAGTTGATGTAGTCCGTGATGCACTCTGTGATGGTGTTGATGTCCTCCCCATGTGGGCCATAGAGCTCAGTCCAGACAGTGGTGCTGAAGCAGTCCCTCAGAGCCTCCTCGCTCTCAGCAGACCACAACCTCACCTCACGGGACACCACAGGCTGCCTGCGCACAATGGGTTCATACACAGGCCTCAGATGTACAAGGTTGTAGTCCGAGCTGCCCAGGGGAGGGAGGGGGGAAGAAGAATAAGCCTCTTTGGTGTTGGCAAAAAACAAGTCCAATGTTCTATCGTCTCTGGTGAGGCAGGTGACATACTGGGTGTATATTGGTAGAACAGAAGAGGGAGAAGCGTGGTTAAAGTCACCAGAGACGAGGAAGAGAGCCTGTGGGTGCTGTGTTTGCAGCCCACAAGTGCAGGAGAGCAGTGCTTCACAAGCATATCCAGCATTGGCAGACGGGACCACATAGACTGCGATCAAAATCACATGTGAGAACTCCCGAGGCAGATAATATGGCCTCATGCCAATCGCCAATAGTTCAATATCCTTGTTACATAGCTGCTGCTTCACTGTGCAGTGTTCGGGTTTGCACCAGCTCGTGTTCACATACACAGCCAGACCTCCACCTCTCCTCTTCCCACATTCTCTCGTTCTGCAGCAGATGAAAATTGTCCAAACCTACTATACAGTCTGGCATTTTTGCTGTTAACCAGGTCTCTGTGAAAATCAAGACGCTGCTGTCCCCATAAATCCTCTGGGACCACATGAGGCTTGCTATTTCCATCATTTTATTTTGAAGGGACCTCACGTTACCCATGACTACGGCGGGAACCGGCTTTCTGTTTTCTCCTCTCTTCTCTCAGAGTTTAAGTCTAGCCCTTCTGCTTCTCTGTGTTTTCCTCAGGATGTCCGCTGGACCTTTACCTTAGTATTTTGCCCTATGACTTCCGAATTTCTGGGTCTTTTGGATCAAATTTGCCAAGCTACTCAATATCAATATTTACATTATCCAGCTAAAAAATTACATTATCCAGCTAAAAACAAGACCTTTTCTTGGTAGTCCCAAGACTTCTTCATAAACAGAATGCCTCCATTCTTATGGCTGGTACAGTTCCATACATTAGCTCCAATGCATTTCAATAAGGGAGCTTTAGCCTCCAAACTTTATAAAATATGTAAAACCAGGGCTGTTTTTACAACTGAAAACCACATCCAGCACTGTGCAATTTACTTTATTGGCGTAGCGATCGGTGCAAAAATGAGCATACATGCTAACGACAATGTGATTGCTGGCAAATGTAACATACAAACAAACAAACGAACCCTTTTTTACAGACCAGTGAACTATAATCTGTACATGTGTGGTAAATCCTATGTGGACCAAAAGGACATTGACTTCCATTCACCCCCTCACCCTATACGAAATCAGTGTTTTGGTGGCCCGTGAACCCAGGTTTCTAATCAGAGAATTAGCAAAGGAGGTTCCTGCCAAAAGCAACAGTGTAATCCATCTGACTATGTCCACAGCTCAATGTGTCAGCGTGTGTGAACAAGCCAGCCACAGGCACGTGTGAGCTGACCGCAATGGGATAGCAACGATTTTTTGCAATAAAAAGGGATAAGTGTGTCTGCAGTTTGAAGAAAGGAATTCAACTGATGTGACATTGTGAACTAAAAGCAAAGGCTCACAATACTTTCAAATAGACACAGACTACACGGGTTTATGGAAGTACAAAAATAACCAAAAAAATGGCCCAGAGAATTTGTGCAACTCAATTATAGAAAGCGTTTGTTTAATAATGTTCTGCTCAATTTTCAGCCGCAGATGTATATTTACAACATATAAAGACAATCTCTTGAATAGAATGTTCACTTTAAGGGGACGTGCAAAATCAACTTTTTCTTGTTTTCTTTTCTCATGTATTCTCTCAAAGTTGTATTTACATTGATTGATTCATGCATTTTTGAGTGTTCAAGACGCAGTTTCAAAGCCCCCCTCCATCCACACCGACTAATAGGTACTTACTTTGTGCTCCATTTTTTTTTTTGTTATTATTTTTCCATATCGGTGTGATGTATGGTGCAGATAGCCAGGTTTGAAATGTTAAAGCAAATGCAAAACCTACAATGTCAACAGTGTAATAGAGGCAATTTAGGTCACTTGGATGATTCTGCTTATTGTTTGACCAGACATTCACTTTATACAGTGAGTTGGCAGGTTTTCGCACTCTGACCTTTCTGATGTAACCAGCCAGAAACTCAGATTGCAGAGGCCAATGTGGGTGAAGTGGTGGCACTATGCTCCAAAGCAGTTTGAATTAATTACCCTTTGTTTCTTAGGAGGCAAACTCTCAAACACTGCATCTGCCCCAGACACACAGTCACAAGGATGAACAAAAAAGGGATAATTGGGTATAATTAACATAGTATTGCATGCTTTTGTACATGAGTTGTACATTGACCACAACTAAGTCATAGGAAAGGTTATTTGTGTGACAGCGTGCAAGGTAATTTAATCGTTTATCTGTAGTCCTTGGACAGGTGAATGTTTAATATTACAAAAAAAAATATATAAGAATGTCAAACTTAACAGTAACTGAAACAAACTGCCTTGGTATATTGTACTGTGAGGGCGTTTAAGCTACGAAACACATCACACGACTTTATTTACACATACAAAACTTTTCACGTCCATTTTCATTAAAGAATATCCAAGGTCGTTGTCGTATTATCCCGTTATACTCCGAAAGTGTCCTCATCCTACAGACTGTTTCTGCGCAGTCCGGGGTCAGGCCAACTGTGAATTGAACATCCTTGGCGTGCAGTCTCTTCGAGTGTGATTAATGAGCATGAAGACAGCGACCACAGTGCATCCAAATCAAGCACAAGGACACGAAGACGCATGTACCGCCCCCAACACGGCGAAACCGAGACAACAACACAACACACCAATCCCGGCTCGGTCTGCTCATTTCAGATCGGGCTCTTGATTTCCGCCACACACATGCGAATGTGGACATGAAAGGCGGCGCAGAGGAGGTCTTATGGGGCTAACTTTGGCACAGCTTAGTCCGCTGGATCAAGAAGAATTGGCCCTAATGTTATACCCTATAGGCAGGCGACTATTCGTGACGCCAAATCTGCCTCTCAAAATAAAGTAAGCGAGCCGTGCCTTTATTGTCGACACAGTTGCAATTATCTATGCTAATCTGTCCATCCGAGCCACTGGAGGAGCGCTAATGGTGAATGATGGGAAAATATTACAGCAGGGCAGGCAGGAGGAGAAGATGCGTTCCGATTGGTTTGGAGAGACATTAAAGAGAAAATCAATACTTGGATGCTCTCTTGGTAATGTGTAATATTCAGAGCGGTTTAGTTGCAGCGTGAATTTTTTATTTTCCATTGTATTTATTGTGAAAATATATATAGCTATAAGTTACATTTGATTTGGTAAGCTACGTAAACCTAAGCCTGTGTATGTTGTAATTTCCTTTATGAAATAATCTTACCAGTCTTACCGATTATACTGGTATTCTATAAAGGTGTTGATTGATAATGTTCCTTTTTGTGTGTTATCTGTACACTACAACCCAGGAAGTACTTCAACTCATAAGAGCCCCATCAAGAGCAATCTACAAGCGCTCGATGAGCCAAAAAAATCAATGAACCTACAGGGACAAGGACAAAATGCCCATCTGTGACACTGCTATAGTCAGCATCAAATAGAACTGTTAAGGCTGTCAGAACTGTATTTATATGACAGTTGGTGAAATTGATTGCTTTAGGCAGTAAGTGGTTTGTACTTTTGGTTTGTACCTCATGGCTAAAAGGTTCTGAGTTGTATTCCCAGACTGTAAGGGACATTTCTGTGAGATTGTTGACCGTTGCTCCTTTGTCTGTGTAGCTTTCCTTTCCTCCAAGTGCTTCTATTTACTTCAACCAAGGCAAATCCTTCTGCTGGGTACTCTACTCTACTCTCCACCACTACTGACTACCTCAGTGGCATTGAAGGACAGATTGGATTTTAAATTTACTGCGACAATTAAGTCGCAAGTATGCCCCAACCTTAATAGTCGCAACTTTTATTAATAAATTATTATCTTTTTTCACTCAACGTATATATCGTTGGACTAAATATTCATAAGACCCGGCCACTTATTCGAAACATTCATTTCCCCCGTACTTAGGTATTCAAATTCTTACATTTGATGCACTGCTTGTCCCACCATCTACGCTCTTTTCCCGGTATAGTTCACTTTGGTGAGCACTGTGCTGCTTGCTATGCCTCATGTTTGGCCCAAAATGACGATTGATTACGGTCCCAGTGCCTCCGTAATCCTCTTACCATGGATTTTGCATCTAAATCGCTGTATTATTTATGTGGCCAACTCTCGATTGCGCCATTTGGAAGAAGCGTGATTGGTGATCCATCACACATCATCCTCTAGGGTGGTCATTAATATTGTAATGCGATGGACTTTCAGGTGAATGCAGGAGTTAGGGGTGTCTTAACGTGGAGGTAGAAGGATGCTGTTTTGAAATGATCAGACAGGGCCACTGCTAGGGTGCCCTAAGCGGAAATGCTCTGTGGTGCCCCCTGCCCCCCAACCCACTTTGTGTAAAAACATGTGTAGGGGTTTGAAGTTTCTATTTTTTTATACATTTGATTTGATAAAATTCATATACTTTTCTGCACTATGGTAGGTCTGTATTTGGTCTGTATGTCATCAAAATGTGTGTTATTTAGGTTATTACAGCAACACTTTTCCTATCTATCTATCTATCCATCTATCTATCTATCTATCTTAAATCTCTAACTACAATTTGATGCTCGACTATGTAATACTGATAGTATTACTAAAGTTGATGTTCATATTCTTTGGCTGTATCAAGCAATGGATAAGAAGAAGCTAAATAATGAGCCACACAATTGGCCTGCTACATTTACACTAATGAACCAGTGGCAGTAAATCCTCTTGATAGGTGGAATATCCTTGGATTATGAAGTTGGCTGCTCCAAACAGAATGGTAAATCTAGTGAAGTCTCGTGAGATGTTGTTAACTTGGCCTGGCGGCCCCTGTATGATGTAGCAGCATGGACTTTTTTCCTCTTTTTAAAATATAGAATGTGTTGTTTTCGTTGTCTTTTTCCATCAGAACTTCAGTCACCTTCTGCCAATCACACATGCG
The DNA here is from genome assembly GCF_026437365.1 of Eucyclogobius newberryi. Lineage (NCBI taxonomy): Eukaryota > Metazoa > Chordata > Actinopteri > Gobiiformes > Gobiidae > Eucyclogobius > Eucyclogobius newberryi. Next base: position 23,012,635 of record NW_027315812.1, read on the forward strand.
TTGGGTTTAAAAATGGGTTTTAAAAATTAATGACTGCAAGATAAATTGTGAGAAGACCTTCTACCACCAAACCAAAATTATTATTTCTTACTTTTTAGTCGTAGCTCTGCATATTTTGTACTATTTAGATCAACAGAGCACAACTTAGAACAATCATATCCAGGAAACGGTATATTTTTATTGATGAAGATTAGGGATGACATGATATGCAATTAGTACTATTATTGCTTTAGTATGTGACTAGGGATGCAGACCTAAACCCACGTTCAGGTTCAAGTCCGGATTCGAATCCAGAGGTTCAGGTTCAGGTCTGGACCTAATGAGTCCGGACCTGAACTCATGCCATTTTTGCATAATGTTATAACAGCATAACACAAGCTACTTGGCTAAATCAAGTTGAAGACACATGAACAAGGACGACTATCAAACACAAGGCTTAACTGCAGACTGAAATAAACTCAATTTATCTGGTTTATTCACTGTTTATTAACAGAAGTTACAACTTACAAATCACAAGCTGCTAGCTAGCTAACACACATTCATGTGTTTTACTAGAGGAACAACTTCCGAACAAGAGCAAGTTGAGTATTGGTTTTGGAGCAGTTGTTTCAGCTGATTCTATGTTTGTCAAGTGTATTACTGGTTTGACTGGGCTGTTCCCCACACCTGAAGTTTAATGCTTTAGATACATTTCCACTCTTTAATTTTGCAGATCCATTGGCATCAAAGTCATGTAAAAACCTTCAAAAACTAGCATAACAGTCAACTCGAACCACTATAAATCAATCAACTTAGCAGTATCAAAAAAAGAATATGAAAATATTTTACACTACACACAATACATCATATTAACAGCATTAAACACAAGACCATATTTAACAACTGTAGAATACAAATACTATTACAAAATATAAGCTCCAATTAATGAATCCAGCAATTAAACAATATTACTTTGACTTTGTATTTACTTAGATGTATAAATATGTATATTGCACATTAACCCACCTAAATAAATGCTACATCACACCACAACATAACAGTTATTTAATTCATATTGTAGCGACCCTAATCTCTAGTGCGTGCGGTCTCTGGGGCGGAGCTAAGAGCGGGCTCAGGAGACGAGGTGTTTGATTTTCTCGTTCCATCGCCATGGTTACGGCCAACAGTAACCAACTCTGTTCAAGAAATAAAGTGACAACTTCGGTCTCTCGCGTCTTTAAACTCATTGCACCAGCTTCAACTTCTGCCGCGAGGAAGACGCGTGCGTCGCTGATGCTCCGGGCCATTGACAGCGATGTCAGTGTTTACGTCTTTTCTAGCGCGAATTTCGCGATCTATGGAAGGTTTAAGATGGTTTAGATTCTAGAACGTAAAGGATATAGAATGTGAGTGGTAGATTTTTAATGAGTCCAGAACCAAATCACCGGGGTTTCGTTTTTTTTGGACCTGAACTGAAACGTTTTTACAAGTCCGGATCCGGTCCGTCGTAGCGGTACACATCCCTATATGTGACTAAAATCAAACTCTCTGAGTAATAATAATGCCAACAGCAAGATAAAAAGCATGTAAAAGCATTTTTTGGGGGTATTGTTGATTGATTTTTTTAAACATTTTTTTTTTTCATATATTGTGACCTGAATAATCATGTTTATTGATTAACCAAACAATCCTGACACAGCAAAAATATAATAACGGAAATAATAAATTATTTCCATTGCCGTTTTGACAGTTGTAAGATTGGAGATTGCCCACATTTTCCTTTGTTACCCTCCAGTGACCCCCGTGTTTTAGTGCTTGTACTTGTATATAGAGACGATGTTATTTTTCCCTGCAGACTTCAATCACCTCCTGCCAATCACACAAGTGCTGCCCAGAGGCACGGAGCTATCAGAGTCACGTCAGGACACATTTGAGCCCACCTCTTCAGGAAAATGAGAAAAAGAAACATTTGTCTTTGGAGCCTAAAGGCGAGACGTGGTGAGTGAAAGATAAAAAAGTGAACCTTAAATGATTAGAGACTATAGGGCTCAACCTATACACTGGCTGGCCGCTATTATCCACTAATAATCACTAGAAATATTGGCTTTGAGAAGATAGGACTTTCCACAATTCAATCATGTGACACACGATTCATTAAAATAAATTAGCCTCATATTCTTGATACCTCTACTTTTATTTGGCATCTTATGTTTTAGAACTTCAAAATAATGTTTTTTACATCTGGACTTGTGTCAGCACTCTATCTACAGGCAGCAGAGGGAATTACCATGGGGAAATACACAAAAGCTAGTCTTCTCTTGACAAGCTAATGTAAAGCACGCAGTTGCAATGGACATGATTTGATGGGAGAAAAGATCAGAAGAGTCTTGTACACACCAGAGACCTTCTGAGCTCTACTTATGATGTCACAGAACTGGGAAATTCAGAATGGCGTGTTTCCTGAGGCTCAGAGGGAGAGGATTTACTTAACAGGATTCATCAAACCAGCGTGAATGAAGCTAAATACAACAGTGCAGAAGATATAACGTACTCACAATGAATTAACCTATATGAAAACTCCAAAAAGTACATTATGTGTGTCCTTTAAAACCATGACCAAGATCCTGTAAAACCTGAGCAGTATATTACAGTCACACGTTGAACATTTTAAATAGTGCAGGAAATATGGATTGATTGTGTTTGAATTGGTTTATTCTCTTGGCACTTTGAAAACTCAAAATTTGTCTCTTTACCCGGCTGTACGCTCACATTATGCCGTTTCACACCATTCTCCATTTGAACATGCACTCCAGACTATTTATGATGTATGTTGCTCAGCGGATGCAAGGCGGGCTTAGGGCCAGACATCTGTTCCTCTTTGACTCTTTGCCTGTGAGTCCAGTGAAGAGCAGTCCCACGTGGATCTTGGCGGGGTGAGGAGGAGGAGGAGGTGGAGGAAGATGCTAGCAGGATTCATGGATGCCACCAATCATCATGTCAGTGTCAGCTGGGATAGCCACAGTCAGCGTTTAGCCAGAGGAAACAGAACAACATGAGCAATGTAGAGATGCAACAGAAACACTGACCTGAGATTGTTTTTGTGTGTGGCATTTTGAGACCTGCTATTCAATATAAAAGCGGGCCCAGACCACTCCTAAGCATAAATAAAAATACATTTAAAGAATAAAAACTTGGGAATTAGGTCCGTTTCCAGATAGTATAAAAGGAAGTTGACATGAACTTATACTTATACTCCAGAGCGACTTATATGTGATATTATTTATTATTTTCACACTTGCAACCGCATTTCATACTCCAGTGCAACTTATGTTTTTTTCTTCTCTATTATGCATTTTTTGGCTGGTGCAACTTGTACTCCAGTGCGACTTATAGTCCGGAAAATACGGCAACTCAACTTTTGAAATACAGACTGATTATCTGTGCTGAAATAAGTCAAATGTATTTTATTATGTTATGGTGCAATTAACAATTCACTATTGAATCAAATCAGTCTGCAGTTAAGATGACAATGTGGAGATTAGAATAAAACTATGGATTACCATTACAATATTTCCAACAGTTATATTATAATGACCAAGAACCAATCAGGAGTAATACTTTTCTTCATTCCATTATTTTCTATGTAAATAAAATTAAGTTGCCTCATTAAGTGGAGAACAAATCAGTATTCTTGGGTCCATCTTAACTCCACCAGTTGAGCAGCAAAGTAGCAGTGTAAATTATGAATAATTTAGTTTCAAAATTAGTTTGGGGGTGATAAAATTCAGCAAAAATTTAAGACAAATATTTGAGTGAAATGTTTACATCCAGTGCTAGTTAGTTTATGTAATTCAAACTTGCATAAATATTGCTCAATTTCAAAACATTCCATACACAAACATGAAGAACTTTAACATTATATATTTGTGGTTCATTTGCTGAAGTTAAAGTTATATTATACATACTATTTTTCCTTTTTCTTAGTAAATTGTCAGTAGGACTGGAACTAACAATTAAGAGATTTTGTGCATTGTGTCTTTTAAACACATTTTAAACACATACGAATTACGAATAATCTTTTTTGACATTTTGATTGAATAATGCTTCCTTTGTTATAAAAATATCTGTTCGTGTCTTTTAGAATCTGTATAGTCCAAATAATGATTAAAATGATCATAATCTGTATAGTTCAGATAATGATTAAAATGATCAAATTACAACTACGTTTATTTTCTATAGTTGATTAGTCCAGCGTAAAGGCCAATCAAATATGCTGAAACGGTCATAAAAAGATCCTTTCGATTTTCACAAAACCAAACGATTAAAAGACATTAGACGACTTTGTGACTGCTGTGATTTAACATTATATTTAGTACTACACTCATCCTCACCATTCATATTTGCGCCGGCGCATCTGTATTCTTGACTGGATGTTTGAAAAGTGTAAACATCTGTGCCCATTCTCCTCTGCCTTTGCATGCTTTCTGTCACATTTATAGAAGTTGTAAACGATGCATCCACCATTTTGAGGAGCTCTTTGGTCTTGGTGATTGCGATCATGAAATGTTTCTATTGAATCGCTGGAGAAAAGGTGCAGACAGCTGTGTCGTTACCAGCTTTCTTTATGCAGAGCTTGAGCCTACACAGACACGCACCGAGCCATTCATCCAAGAAAAGAGGAAAACATGTGCTAACTTTGAACTTTCACAACCAGAAGATAAATCTACAACCCTTCAGAACCAGCGCATGCAGCCTGGTACTTGGCTGAACATTCCATCACAGTCATTAAAATGGGATATTAAATTATAAATAAACATTTTTTGTTTGGAACAGTGCAGACACATGGTGGTTGTTTATTTGTTAAATCACATTTGCCAACAAGGAATAACTATTAATATTAAAAATCACAACAGCAGTTTCCTCAATGGGCGACAATGAAATAATAGAGAAACAGATTAAAAACTGTTTACAGGGATTAGAGTAATAGAGTAAATGGATAAACAAACATCCTTACACCCTTCTTAGACCCTTCTTCTCAGCCAGGAAAAACTACAAAAAAATCCTTTGGGAAAATGTGAAGGAGAGGGCCATGGACGGACCTGCTGAGTGTGGCTCATCCAGGATAGAGAGTGTGGCTCATCCAGGATAGAGAGTGTGGCTCATCCAGGATAGAGAGTATGGCTCATCCAGGATAGAGAGTGTGGCTCATCCAGGATAGAGAGTGTGGCTCATCCAGGATAGAGAGTGTGGCTCATCCAGGATAGAGAGTGTGGCTCATCCAGGATAGAGAGTGTGGCTCATCCAGGATAGAGAGTATGGCTCATCCAGGATAGAGAGTGTGGCTCATCCAGGATAGAGAGTGTGGCTCATCCAGGATAGAGAGTGTGGCTCATCCAGGATAGAGAGTGTGGCTCATCCAGGATAGAGAGTGTTCATCCAGGATAAAGAGTGTGGCTCATTCAGGATAGAGAGTGTTCATCCAGGATAGAGAGTGTGGCTCATCCAGGATGGAGAGTGTGGCTCATCCAGGATAGAGAGTGTGGCTCATCCAGGATAGAGAGTGTGGCTCATCCAGGATAGAGAGTGTGGCTCATCCAGGATAGAGAGTGTTCATCCAGGATAGAGAGTGTGGCTCATCCAGGATAGAGAGTGTGGCTCATCCAGGATAGAGAGTGTGGCTCATCCAGGATAGAGAGTATGGCTCATTCAGGATAGAGAGTGTGGCTCATCCAGGATGGAGAGTGTGGCTCATCCAGGATAGAGAGTGTGGCTCATTCAGGACAGAGAGTGTTCATCCAGTGTGGCTCATCCAGGATAGAGAGTGTGGCTCATCCAGGATAAAGAGTGTGGCTCATTCAGGATAGAGAGTGTTCATCCAGGATAGAGAGTGTGGCTCATCCAGGATGGAGAGTGTGGCTCATCCAGGATAGAGAGTGTGGCTCATCCAGGATAGAGAGTGTGGCTCATCCAGGATAGAGAGTGTGGCTCATCCAGGATAGAGAGTGTTCATCCAGGATAGAGAGTGTGGCTCATCCAGGATAGAGAGTGTGGCTCATCCAGGATAGAGAGTGTTCATCCAGGATAGAGAGTGTGGCTCATCCAAGATAGAGAGTGTGGCTCATCCAGGATAGAGAGTGTGGCTCATCCAGGATAGAGAGTGTTCATCCAGGATAGAGAGTGTGGCTCATCCAGGATAGAGAGTGTGGCTCATCCAGGATAGAGAGTGTGGCTCATCCAGGATAGAGAGTGTTCATCCAGGATAGAGAGTGTGGCTCATCCAAGATAGAGAGTGTGGCTCATCCAGGATAGAGAGTGTGGCTCATCCAGGATAGAGAGTATGGCTCATCCAGGATAGAGAGTGTGGCTCATCCAGGATGGAGAGTGTGGCTCATCCAGGATAGAGAGTGTGGCTCATTCAGGATAGAGAGTGTTCATCCAGTGTGGCTCATCCAGGATAGAGAGTGTGGCTCATCCAGGATAGAGAGTGTGGCTCATCCAGGATAGAGAGTGTGGCTCATTCAGGATAGAGAGTGTTCATCCAGTGTGGCTCATCCAGGATAGAGAGTGTTCATCCAGTGTAAATATCTAACTTCAATCTCACTCTCTAAAGTTCACTTATTACTGTAGGATTTGTTTCACTTATTGAAACAAAACATACTTTTCATAGTCAAACTGTTGTGGCCCGCTATGTAAGAAATGTTTATTACAAGGTTTTTAGCATGTATACTAATTTTGGTGCTAATCGCTAACTGTAACAATGGTCCAATGGTTTCTGTCACCAAAACAGCCCTGGGCCGTGTCAGAATGTCCACACTAGTTCCTCTTTAGGACAATAAGGCGCTCACCTTTTTTTTTTAGTGGTGTCCAAATGTCCAGCAGCTTTTCTCCCACAGTCCTGGTATTTCATAGTTGGGGTGTTTGGTAAACCCATTGAAAGTACATCAGTGCTAATTAGTGCAGGGGATAATGACAAAAATTGATATCAACTATTTTTTGGGGAAGTATATCCCTGACAAATTTCAGACAATGTTATTGTGATCCATAAGCAATGTGCTTGCTTAAAAATGTTGTTTTAGGGTCAAAGTATCACTTAAAACACGATACGACAGTAACATTGACATTATTCTCTTAATTTGAAAGATTACCGGCGAGTTTGTCATATTTCTATTCTTAAACTGTAATATCTGCAATGTTCAAATTTTTAAATCTCCAAAACAACAGCGATATTAGCAATTTTTCCATATACATCCCACCTCTATGTTTTGGCTATAAAGACATTCTAGTCTTGATAATGTAAGTACCACCTAAAAGAATATGTCTTTCCAACCCTATTCGAAAACAAGATAGTTCCTTCTTTAAAGTAGGGTTTAACATGGGTCAGAAATAGAACTTCATTTTTAATGTTTCTGTTTGATAAAGAAATATTATTTCCACAATTATTTCCCCCTGCCACAGGAAATCTATTCCTTTGCATTTGACCCATCATTCAAGGCCATTGAGGCATCCTCCAGGAGCAGTGACCTCCTGGAGGATTCTGCTTATGCTGCATGTTCTGGGTTGATTTGAGTCGACAGAACTTTCATATCACCAATGGTATAAATTCAATAGTAATCCAAACACTGCCATAACCCTGATTTAAAAAAATAAAAATAAAATTTTTCGAGTTCCAGCACTTCCACACTGTTCCACACTGTCAGCTCTGGATTCATGTGGCTTGAATCGGAGATAGAAATGAACAGCTGAACATCACTTACAGTAATATGCTGTCAAGTCAAGTGCTAGACACGAATAACAGTAACATGTCTCCTTAAAGTAAGGCTGATTTTAATTCATGTTTACAGAAAAGAAGCTTTCATTATACAGTATACTGTATCTGCGTGAGCTCAGCAGTGCCCTTTTCCATGGTCGATGGACCCCCTGAGCTGTGGGTCGTGAGATGATTTCAAGATGTACCGTTGCAATTATAATTTAATTTATTTTTTATTGAAAACAGCTATTGTGATATTCTGTCAGATAACACTGAAATAAACACTTGAAATAATTGAACCTAATTCTTAATGGTTTGAAACTAAAATGCATTTAATTTTGTTTTGGGGGTCCCGATTCTGTTTCATGGTTATTTTGGGGGTCCCAGTCTGACAAGTTTGTGAATCCCTGGATTAGAGCAGAAAAGGTCAGATCTGCACTGAGCACATGCTGTAGTGTTTGATCAGGGAGTATTGTTGCATTGAAATATTCATTGTGAAGAACTTATGCAGAGGTTTAGGGCGGTGGTCCCCAAACTGTGTGTCAGACCCCAGAATGAAGTCACATTCCGTTTAAATACAGTACGCAGTTACGTTATTATGGCACTTCTTTTGGTCCACTTACAGCACTGATAACCCCAGTATGAATATGTGTGTTTTAAACTCTTGAGCAGGGTCACTCCTCAATTACATCTCTTCCTGTCCAATAGAAATATAATATAGCAAGTGAATGTGGCGGCAGCTGTTGTCCACACTGGGTCACTTTTGGTTTTGTGCTGACTGTACTGGAGGCACTTCCACAGTGTGCAGCCCGCGGTGTGATGTGATTGTCCCTCTGACCTCCTCCAGATCAGAGGAGTTCAAACACAGAGCAGCCTCCACAGCAGCTCTCTGAATCTTTCATGAAAACAACCTGGCTCTACGTGTGATCTCATCTGGTAAAGACAAGTCCTGACAGCTGGTTAGTTTCATATTAACAAGATAATACTGAAGTTATTGTTTGAAAAGTTATATATTGCCACATCTCCTAAATATGATACACATTTGTGTTGATGGTTGTGTTGGAGAATTTCTGACCCCAAAACCTAAAAACTATAGCACTGATTCATGGAGATTGTTGGACTGGAACCCTCCTCCTAACAGCCAATACATACTGATTTTGTGTCCTTGGGCAAGACCCTTCACTCAACTTGAGTGAGCTTTTGGCTGGCAGCCACTTTCCTATAACATTCTGTTTAAAACCTTTTATATTTCCAGCTGATTTTCCCTAAAACGCTTGACAAAAATGTCCCTTTGGAGTACAATCAAATGGCTCTTTGTGAAGCTGAAACTCTGTAGTTTTGGTTTACCTGTCTGATTTCCTCTTAGTGTAAGTGTTCACACGCTTTGCACAGAGGAAATCTGATTCCTTCAATACAAGGGGGAGTAAAGCTGCTATTGGAGATATAGACAGTAGTTTGATCATGTGTTGGTTCTTGACAATTTCATTTTCAGAGCAGAAATATATAATATATATACAGATTATAACAAAAGTAAGATTT